>NW_016157390.1:72661-98582 GCF_001687245.7 Rhagoletis zephyria
ATGGACGGCACGCTGTGTTTAATGAGAAAAGTATAGATATCTGATACCGCAAGAGCTGAAATTTGGTAATACAATAGTTGACTAAATAAGTTAAACGAAAAAAATATCCAGCTTTATATTTAGTGAGGGAAAAGTGTCCAGCCGATGCAGTCAAAGATACGACGCGCCCGAGCGCATACCCGTGCGCAGCATCCTTCACTGCATCAGCTGGACACTTTTCCCCCACTAAATTTGAAGCTGGATGTTTTTTTCGTTTAAGTTATTAATTTAACTATTAGTTTACAAAATTTCAGCTTTTGTAGTATCAGTTTACTCAGCGCATATTTTTCACTTCTTTACGTGAAAAGCTGGAGCATAATCCCCCACTCTAAATTCGGCTGGACACGTTTTTTCATTTATTTATAACATAATAAACATATTAACAAAATTTCAGCTTTTGCGGTATTAGTTTTTTTTTATTGTTATTTTACGTGTGTGGGAGGCTGCCGCAGCTACACCCCCCGGAAGTGCGCCAGCTGGTGGTCCATTCACTTACTAGCGATGCCAAGTAAAGCTTAGGACAAATTTTCAGCTTTTGTACTTTTGGTCACTAAAAAATGTCGCTGGCTCCCGGACTATAGTTGGCGCTATCATAAAGTCACATAGCAGGCAGCCAAAAAGCATATAAATCCCAAAACTCGAGAAATTCAATTTTGTTTGTTTACAAAAATTGCAACCATATGTTTTGTGATCATATGTTTTCGTGTTGGATAATTTTTGCTGACTAAAATTTTGCCAGTACAAAATGAACGCTTGCTCTCTCAATTTTTGTGTGTTGGATAATTTTTTGTCGTTATCGAACGCCATCCAGTAAAAATTTGGAAAACTATTACAAATTTTTGACTTGTCGAACGCACCTATTATCATTAGTTGTGTTTGTGATATTTTAAAATATTAATATTTTCTAAACTGCGTAATCGATTCAAAAGGTAATGAAGTCAAAATAAAGACAATTTATCTTCAAGAGATCGATATTATTAAAATTAAATTTAATTTCAGATTAGAGTTTTAGGGATGTAAAACGTACATACGTACATCGATATGTCGGAAACATCGATCTTTGCTATTCGATACATCGAATAAAACCGATGCATCGGACGTTTCCGTCTTTTCCAGACCGTCGGATCTACGCAACCCAGAGTTATAATTATGGCATACATCAAGATAACCTACCGTTCAGCTATAGAAAAACTAAAAATGCAGATTGCTAGTACCATTTACGCTGATTTTAACTATATAAATATTATTTGCCGCAATTAAAAAGTAAAGTAGATATAAAAGGTAAAACAAAAAAAATTGTGATATTTCAAATTATTAATATTTTCTAAACTGCGTAACCGATTCAAAAGGTAATGATGTCAAAATAAAGACAATTAATTTATCTTCAATCTGATATATAAAATGTGTATGCAACAAATGTGTATAAAACAAAAAAAATTTAGTAATTTTTTCATAAAAAAATCTTTTTTTAGAAAAAGTCCATAATCAATTCTACTTTGTAAGGGTTATGATCCCTAAGCGCGGCCAAAGGCCTCCTACGCAGAAAGAAGTTCTTGTCGCTTGCTTGTAAATGCTTTTAATTTTGTTTATCACTGAATTTTTTAATCTCAAAAGTAGATCATAATAAAATATGTATGTATATCAAATTAAAGGTAAGAACTTACACTTTCTAAATAATATATATGTATGTCTTTAGCATTGATTATGTACTTTTTTCTAAAAAAGGTTATTTTATGAAAAAATTAACATTTTATTTGTTTTTTTTTTTTAATTTTTTGCTTGAATATATAAGCAAGCAAACACATTTTATGTATCAACTTAAAGATAGATTAATTGTCTTTATTTTGATATCATTACTTTCTTAATCGGTTACCTACGTAGTTTTGAAAGTATTAATATTTTAAAATACCACAAAAACCTTCTTTAACATTTTATATCTTCTTTACTTTTTAATTACGGCAAATAATATTTATATAGTTGAAATCAGCGTAAAAAGTACTATCGGTCTGCATTTTTAGTTTTCCCATACTGAACGGTTGGTTACCTTGATGTGTTCCGAATTCGCTCTCATAGAAAAGTTGTACTTGCTCATCAGCTGTTTTTCGCACTGGCAAATTCTTACAAGTAAAAATGTATCCAGTAAAAACTTACAACAAGGCGAATTTATATAAGGTGGTGTTACTAGCTCAGCTGATTTTGTGTATGTGTTTCGCCGCACGGCTTCTGATATCAAACTGAAAAATTTTGTTTGAATTTCTACACACACTCTTACAGATTTTGACAGTTTATGCCGCCAAAGCAAAAACAAAATACATGTAAATTTTTGTTTTTGTACTCCTGCTATCACCTTATTTTAATTCGCCTTGACTTACAACTTCAACTGTCATTTTTCGCTCTCTCAATTTCGCCTACTTTGCAAGTTTTTGCGTACGACAACGCCAAATCATGTAAATTTCGTAAAAACTTTTACTGGATTTTACTGGAAACTATTATCTGAAAAGAAGTGTGGAACCACAACTTTTTGAAGCGCTAGTGCTTACACCTTTGGCTCTCTTACAAATATAAACAGTAACATTAATTAACTCTTGTACTAGCTACATAATAACTAACTTTATATTAGCCGTCATCGAATCGCCACTTCGCTGCGTGCTGTGTTTGAGTTCCGGTCGCTTAACGAAAATGTTTGCATGTAAAAGCAACAACGAAGTTGGCTAGCATGAATATACGATAGCGGGTTTGGTTCAGTGGTCCAGTGTTGCCAAGTTTTGAATTTGAAAAAGCACTAAAGCTGATGCCAGATAAAACTTTGTAGCTTTGCGTGACATTTATAACTTCGCCAGCAAAGCGCCAGACGCAAAAGGTATGCCACAATGAACGCCAAGAAAGCAATTCTGTACCGCTGTTTTACTCGTAAAAGTTGCTGTGGATTTTATATATTTTGCTTTAAAATTATCAGCAATGTAATTAAGTTTTATGTTTCTGCATGAAAACCCGAATTTGGACGAAACAAAATAAATATTAAACCGGCTGATTGTCAAAGCGCGCAAAAAGATGGGAGTTGGCCATCTTTTCGCTTCGCGCTGCAGCTTCAACGATTTATGTGGCATGCTTTGTGCATTTTCATACAATTCATCTTATCTGTCAAAGCGAATCTGTCACGTAAAGCGAAGCAAAAGTTTTATGTGGCATCAGCTTAAAACCCAAGAAAAATTGGGTTTTTTTTTTGCCGAAAAAAGCTCCAAATTTCTATTGGAGTATTTAAAGGCCTTTGTAAGCATGGAAAATTGTATTGTAGGGATGCCAATTCAAATTAGTAAGAATCAATGTTTCTTGCCCGACGGTCGAACTTATTCTGTTTTGTATAAATTCAAACATTTTCGTCCAAGCCACGTTAAGATTCTTTTTCTTGTGGATCCAACGTTGCTGTTTCGCTTGGATACAAGCAAAATTGAATAATTTTTCCTGAGTATTTAAAAGTTATATTCTTTTTCGTTTTGTTTAATTTTTTCTAAACAAAAGCAAAAAGAAGAAATGAAGTTTCATGGAATATGTGGTACTTTAAATCTACACTACTCTTATGATCTTGTGGACTAAAGGAACATAAAGAACTTTTCTTTCCGACCACTTAACACTTGAAACATTACGAAATTTTATTTCCGTTTTTAATCTGTTTTAGGGATGTAAAACGTACATCGATATATCGGAAACATCGATCTTTGCTATTCGATACATCGAATAAAACCGATGCATCGGACGTTTCCGTCTTTTCCCAGATCGTCGGATCTACACAACTCGGAGTTATTATTAGTTGCGATCCCGTACGCGGCCGGACTAGTCAGAAATAGTCAGAATAAGTCAGATTTTACTGGAAATCGATCCCGTACTCGGTTCTCTGACTATTGAGAGGACAAAAAAGAGAGTAAATACGGTTCTCTCTCTGTCAGAAGTTACCAGTTTTAGTCCGAGAATTTTACGCTGGTAAATTCTGGTAAATGTGTCAAACGGTCAGCTGTAGTGTGTTTAGCAACCAAATTGTAAACAAAAGAAAAGTGCACTCTGCTAATTCATGTTGAAAAGTATTTAATTACTTGTTTAAGTGGATTCTAATGAATTTGAAAGTATTTTTGGTTATTTACATGTATGAGCTGAGTGTGTTTACATACAATCTAAGCAAAAATTTACAACCGAAATCTGGAGGTTATGTTGAAGTTGACAGAAGTTACCATTTTTTACTAGAAAGCGGTACCGTACTTTTCCTTTAAGACCTGTATGCAGCTCTCAAGAAAAGCAAAAACTCCATATAAAATGACGTACAAGAAATGGCTAAGTAATTTTCTTGAGTCAAATTTCCTTAAGGCAGTACGCAGTTCTTCAGAAATTTACTACGCTTTCTACTACGGTTTTCTAAAGTTTTTTGTGAAAAAAGAGCACAAGGCAACCCAGGTTTGCAACAGAAATATATGCCCGTTCCATTATTTCTTGAGGAAAGAGTGAGGCAACAGGCTGTGAGGTATCAAAAATGTCAAAATTCCTTGGACACACACGCGAAATAATGGCAATTTTTTTTTGACCGTTTTCTTGAGAGCTGCATACAGGGCTTTAGTCTGTTCCTATAGCAGTCTGGTTTACAGGATTTAAGCTTAGTATCCAGCTCTTAAGAAAAGCAAAAACTCCATATAAAATGACGTACAAGAAATGGCTAAGAAATTTTCTTGAGTCAAATTTCCTTAAGGCAGTACGCAGTTCTTCAGAAATTTAGTACGCTTTCTACTACGGTTTTCTAAAGTTTTTTGTGAAAAAAGAGCACAAGGCAACCCATGTTTGCAACAGAAATATATGCCCGTTCCATTATTTCTTGAGGAAAGAGTGAGGCAACAGGCTGTGAGGTATAAAAAATGTCAAAATTCCTTGGACACACACGCGAAATGATGTCAATTTTTTCTTTACCGTTTTCTTAAGAGCTGGATACTAAGCTTTAAAGCAACAACGAAGTTGGCTAGCATGAATATACGATAGCGGGTTTGGTTGTATCCAGTGTTGCCAAGTTTTGAATTTGAAAAAGCACTAAAACCCAAGAAAAATTGGGTTTTTTTTTTGTCGAAAAATGCTCCAAATTTCTATTGGAGTATTTAAAGGCCTTTGTATGCATGGAAAATTGTATTGTAGGGATGCCCATTCAAATTAGTAAGAATCAATGTTTCATTTTCGTCCAAGCCACGTTGAGATCCCGTTTCCTGTGGATCCAGCGTTGCTGTTTCGCTTGGATACAAGCAAAACTGAATAATTTTTCCTGAGTATTTAAAAGTTATATTCTTTTTCGTTTTGTTTAATTTTTTCTAAAGTTCCTATCAAACAAAAGCAAAAAGAAGAAATGAAGTTTCATGGAATATGTGGTTCTTTAAATCTACACTACTCTTATGATCTTGTGGACTAAAGGTACATAAAGAACTTTTCTTTCCGACCACTTAACACTTGAAACATTACGAAATTTTATTTCCGTTTTTAATCTGTCTTATTTGAGCGTATTATCCATTGGCGCATAGTGGGAAAAATATAAAAAAAGCTGTATATTCTTCTAATCCCACCTGATTTCGATTATTCTCTTTTTTCAAAAGGTTTATTAGATAATAATTTTACTGTTAGGAGATGCTGTTGCTTTTTTGAATAGTCGTAAAAAAAATATATACAAATTCAGCCCAAACTAAAGGTCTAATAGCCCGAAAACAATGAAAACGATGAGCTACGGTTGCTGCTGTTTAAATCTGAAGCTTTCCCAAAAACTTCCGTAGATATTCGCCTATAATACTGCCCTAATACAAAAACAAAAGTTAAACTTTATAACACAACTTTTGCATTTGAAAAAACTACCTCCATAATTTTTATAAAAAAGTTTAAAAATCCAGCCATTTTGCTTTTAATAAGTGTTAATAACTGTACTTAAACTCAGTTTCTTAAGAATAGTATCTAGTTCATTGTGTAATAATGTCAAATCTATCGATACTAAAACGTCTGAGATATAGCGAGTTTAAGTAAAAATTTCGCAAAAATTGTCCGCTGTGAAAATCAGTTTTTTTTTGGATTTTTCGACATGAAGGCATCAGTAAAAACTTAGTTAAAATTAACTGTAAATGTATTTATGTGTAAGCTATCGATTACAATTGGTTTCAACCGGTTACTTCGACCCAAACACCTCTCGTGATTTTTTGGGCATAATCCGCATGCCTAATATCGTCTGTACGACAAGACAAAACGCGATGTATTATTAAGCCGAGATGTATATTTCATTGAAAACTGCGAGTCGAAAGAGGATATTAACGCCGAAGAGGAGGTTTTGAATAACAGCGCTGAAGAGGTAGTGAATATTGTGCCCTCTGAAGAGGTAGAAAAGGTTGTGCCAGCAGATTTATGCAAGTCCGAGTATGAAAGACCGACAAACAATAATACAGACTACGAAACTCCAGAAGCGGGTTCTGACTATGCTGAGTCACCAACTGCGAAATTCAGGCCAGGGAGACCAAAAATCTTACGAAAAGGTGTGAAGGGCATACCGAAAAAGCAGAAGCAAGTCCTGACTTTGTTACAGCAAACGAATGTTCAGATACCAATGTTAGTAGATGAAGCTATGTCAAACAACGAGGCAGATGAATGGAAATCTGCGATGCAAGAGGAGTACATGGCGCTGGTTTGTAATGATACGTGGGACGTAGTTGGCCTGTCAACAGACCAGAAAGCAATAGGTTGCAAATGGGTGTTTTCGCTGAAGAAAAACGCGTGGTGTGATTGAACATTTTAAGGCGCGGTTGGTCGGCAAGGGCTGCAATCAGAAGTTTGGAATTCCAACTACGCTGAGACATACTCGCCTGTCGTACGTCATGCAACCATCAGAATGATACTGGCATTAGCAGCAGAGTATCAACTTAATGTCCACCAATTAGATGTATCTACCGCTTATCTCAATGGAGACTTGCATGAAGATATTTATATGTCCCAACCGCAAAACTTTGACAACGGATCAGGCAGAGTACTTAAACTAAAAAAAAAATCACTCTATGGCCTTAAACAGTCGGGACGTATATGGAATACTAAATTGATAGTGTGCTTAAGGAAATGGGTTACAGAGCATGTGGAAGTGAACTGTGCTTGTACAGTAGGGAATCCAAAATTACTACAAATGTCATAGCAGTTTATGTCGACGACCTTCTGATAGCTTGTTCGAATCTTGGTGAGTTTAATGAAACTAAACAAGCTATTGCAAATGTTTTCCAGATAGTCGATAAAGGTCCAGTTCATAATTTTTTGAGAATTGAGATCGAGCGAGAAGGCGAAACCGGCACGATACTTCTAGGGCAGAAGCAGTATATAATTAACGCTTTGAAAGAGTTTGGTAAGAGTGAATGCCGGTCGGCCGCTACACCTTTAGAAGTAAACTAGTGAACCCGCGTGGCGTTAAGACGCCAAAATTGAGTTTAACATTTTAAACAGATGGCAACACTATTCACAAACCTTAATAAATATTGCAAATGTTTCAAGTAAATTCGTCCATCTCTTTTTGAACGAAGAGAGGTCTCACATGGCGACGGTTTTTCATTTCCTCAAAATTCAAACCACCGGGCACCGCTAAAAAAGGTCGTAACTTCAAAAAATAAAACCTTAATGCACATTTAGAATGACGGTGCTAATCTGATGACCTTCACATTAAAGATCTGATGACTATAACAAAAAATTATTTATTTATAAAAATTAACTCAAACTAATTTTTTTCGGTATATTATGGGTTTATTCGAAAGAACATATGTTCCCATTAGTTGTGGAACCCGATTTCATCATGTGGCTATCTTCGCAGTAGCGTATCCTGTTAACCCAGTTCTCCAAGACCTTGTTGATGGTTTCTGGCTCTATCATACGCCTTAAAGGCCTGAATCGTTAATGCATTGTTCGCATTCTATCGGTCCTTCGCGGCATGGCACAAAAAGGTCTAAGGGCGTGAAATCGCGACTCCGAGGGGGCTAGTTGACTTCATCGAGACAGCTGATAACACAATTACCGAACTTTATCGCTCAAAATAAAAATCGAATAGATGGCAACCCTAACAGAAATATTTTCAAACTAAAGTTTTATTAAAACTCTTTCTTTTGCCACTCATATTTTAATATTTCCTTCTGCGAAGCATTTTCAAACTGAAATCTTTTAAAGCTCTTACGTCTGATACTTTGATACATAATTCAATTACCTGAAAAATTAAATTGTATTTGGCAGCTCCTAAACAGTTCAGATATAAATCCTTCTCAAACCCATGAACGATTAAATCACCTCTTTTAGTATTTATTTCACTTAATAATTCATTTAAATTTAGAATTTTCCACAGCTGGCAACTCTCTTCAAACCATCAAACAAAATTTTGATGTTTAAACTGAAGATTTCTTAGCACTCATTGGTTTAACACCCATATTTTAATACTGCATATAACTAAATTCGGCTTTTAAAGCAGGTGGCAACCCTTTTCAAAACAATTTCCTGTGGGGGAACATTTTGTAAATTACCAATGTAATTTCCCTATTTAAAATTTAATTTGATTTCTTAAACGGGGGCAACACTCTCACAGTTAAGTTAAGAAGCAAAGCTTTTAATAACCAATTTGACTGATACCTATGGCAACTCTTTTCAAAAAGTAAAACCTCATTGCACATCTCCAACCAAGCCTTTTAATTTGACACCTCATTTTTGAAAATCGAGCGAAGGATGGGGATATGATTGTATTGATCTATAAATAAATAACCTCAACTTGATTTTTTAAAAGGTGGCCATTCTTTCCGGAAAAGTAAAAGCTTACTGCACATCTACATATCAAGCCCTATAATTTGATACCTCATTTTTGAAAATGAAACGATTGGTTCAGATCTGATGACCTGGACAAAAAGTCCTTACGTGTATTATATATATAGATATAGTTAAATTCGACTTTTTAAACAGGTGGCAGCCCCTTTGAAAAGTAGTTTCGCGCTAAGATATTCTTAAATATTCTTCGTCTAACATTGCGATACATATTTTAACCAACTGATGAATTAAGTTGAATTATATTAATTAAATATGTGGCAACTTCGCTAAATATAGTTCAGAAATAAAGATTTTTCAACCCCCCTTCGACTGATGCCCATGTTTTAGTAATTCATTTAACATATTTAATAATTTGAATTTAATTTTTAAACAGGTGGCAACCCTCTTCCAACACCTCAAAAATATTTTGTGCGCTCAAACTAAAGTCTTCTTAATATTCTTTCGTTTTACATCATTATTTTAATATTTCATATAACTTCTGGATAAGTTAATTAAATTCGACATTGCAAGAAGGTGGTAACCCTCTTCAAAATATTTTCAAACGGCCACCTTCTGAAGCCCCTTTCGTTATGCGCGCATATGTTGAAACATATTTCTCCGAATTAATTTTTTTAATTCAAATTGAATTTAATTTTTTAAACAGGTGGCAACCCTCCTAAAGTTAAGTTAAGAAACAAATATTTTCAAAACCTTTTCCACTGATACCCATTTTGTAATAATTGATTTTTATATATAATTTGAATGAAATTTTTGAAAAGGTGGCAACTCTTCAAAAAAGTAAAACCTTATTGCATATCTGCAGTCCAAGAGTTTTAATTTCACTCCCCATTTCGGAAAATCGAACGAACGGTGCAGATCTTTTATGCGGAACAAAAAATGTCTTCGCGTATTATTTAGAACTTAACTTTTTAACAGGTGGCAATTCTTCTCGAAAAAGTTAAACCTTATTGCACACTAAAAATCAGAGCCCATTGAGTTGACATCTCACTTTTGAAAATCGAACGAACGGTGTGGATCTGATGGCATTGATTATTAAATTATTTGAATGCGATTTTTTATCAGGTGGTAACTCTTTTCGAAAAAGTAAAACCTTATTGCACATCTACAGATCAAGCGCTTTAATTTGACATCTCAGTTTTGAAAATCGGGCGAACGGTACAGATCTTTTATGCTGCACAAAAAGTCCTTTCGCGTATTAATATATAGATTTGCAAACCAACTGCACTAGTGATGAGTACGAAAGTGTTAACGCTTGCGAGTACCAGTCCATAATCGGATCCTTGATGTACATAGCTAAATCTTCGCGACCATATATTTTGCACTCAGTTTGCAAGTTGTCTCAGAGAAATGCATATCCCCATAAGGAACACATGACAACGGCTAGGCATATATTACGCTATCTACATGCGCCATCGAACTTGAAGCTAAATTATGTGAAAACGGGTGAGCCAATTAAATGTTATGTAGACGCAGATTGGGCTGGAGGTTCGTCTGATAGGAAATCCTTTACAGGCTATGCTTTCTTCTTAGCTGGCGCCGCGGTTTCGTTGGAATGTAGAAAACAATCATCAGTGGTGTTAAGCAGCATAGAGGCTGAATATATGGCACTTTTAGCAGCGGAAAAGAACCGTATAGAGAATGTTATGAAAAGAAACTGATTGAATTGAAATATTGTCCAACTAAAGATATGGTAGCAGACGTATTTACTAAGAACTTATGTAAAGTAAATCATAACAAATGTACTGTATTGCTTGGACTCCGTTCGAAGTAGTTTTTTTTTTTCTGTTTAAAAATGTATGTATAATGAAGAGGAGTTAAAATGCATCAATGCTTCTCTTAGCAGATTCTCTATACCATTTTGTATGAATAAAACTCACTCGCATATAACCGTCTAACCGAACAAGTTGGTATTTTACTTTGTCCATCTTAAATATTACAATAGTCTAGCACCGACAGAAAAAAAAAAAAATAGTGAAAATCAACACGTTTGCGGGCAAGACACGAGCGAACCTCACTCACACATACGCAATGCTTGACGTATTTATTTGATTGTCTCCGTGGCGCTTTATGAATAAAAAAATAAAATTGAATTGGATATGAAAATTTACAAAAAAAAATTTTTTTTTCGCGTAATTGAAACGTTTGCATACATATAAAACGTACCCTTTGGTACAATTGTCACAAACGAAAAGCAACGTTTCTCGTTGGGAAAAATGACAGTGAATCTTACAATTACTATGTACAAAACTATACAAAACCACAAATGCTATGATGATCGATGAGCAAATGGGAATTGTTTTGTACATTTTATTTTCGTACCCTGCACGAAACACAACCTCAACTTCTGTAATTAAATATAAAGACTTTTAATTTTTTTTTGTCACGGGTGGGACGGGCTAATATTGCTTAATAATAACTCATAATATATAGAAAGCACTCACACAATTTAATATATAACATGATAAAAATATAGTAAGGTAGAATCCCTGAGAGTCACTTTTCAAATTCTTGACGTTTCCAAACAATTTAATTTTTAAATTTACTCACAAACTCACACACACATTTTCATTTTCAAACTCAAGCAACAACAATTTCGAACAATTTCATTTTTTTATTTTCACTTTTATATGATTTTAAAATGTTGGCAAACTTCAAAAAAAAATCATGGCCGACGAATTGAGAGAACGGTTCTACCTTGCTATATTTTTATCATGATATATAACACAATTTTATTAAAAGCAGGAGAGTTCTAATGTATATTATTATCTTACCAAGCACTTGAATTATGAATTGCAAATTATTTGACAATACTTTGAACACAACCTATTTGAAACTCACTCAAAAAATTTACTTAGAACTTGATTTCCCATATACGTAATACTCCTATATTGGCAGTAAGAGCAAGTACCATCCGAAAACACTACACTACAGATATATTTATTAATAAACACCTACAAAAGAAGAGGAACACATACGTTTATAAATAAAAATGGCACTCACGCACACAGTGCATTGACAAAAACGGTACTACCCTCCAGTACTGCTGGAGTCAATCGCTTCTTTTGAACCGCTACTGCGTCGACTCCTAGATAAGATAATTTTCCAATTTTTCTTTATCATCATTTCTAATCATGTGAGTAACATAGCGGGCTGTGTACTATCCGCAATTGGAAAATCCGTAAATTTAAATTTGTAATATCTCAGCGAAGCAAAAATATATTTGAGCAAACTCAACGCCATTTTAAAGAGAAATACTTGTACTTTAACATCTTTTTTGTATTTTTTTGAAAAAAATTACTCTGGCTTGCATACACAACTTTAAAAATGGGCAAAAACGGCATTTTTTTGCACTTATAGGTTAGAATATCTTAAAATCCGTTCTGTGGCCAAATTCGAATTCAGCGCACCGAAAACCTTCGTGAAAGTATAGTTTGGTTTCTAGGTAAAAATTTTGTCGGCCTGTGTAATTTTTCAACTAATATTGAATTATTTGGAAAGATGTCAAAGGTGTAAGCATTTGGTTTAACTCAAGCAGGCTGCTAGGTGTTATACATCAATTTAAAGCCAGATGCTATATAAGCAGAAACAAATTACTTTTTCTGAGGAAATTGGTTGAGCCATGCCGATACTAATGCATGTAAAACCTGCACATGTGCAAAACGTACAATTATCCTTAAACTATCTCCCTTTGATTGCTGAATCCAAACACATTGCGCGGATAGGTTACTGCCAATATGCAAGTATTAAATACATATCGTTACCTTAATTCACAAATGCCCTATCTGCAGTTTTTGATTTACTTTTTATAATGTTTTATGCTTCTCCTGCAAAATAGAAAATTTGCCTTTGTAAATTAAGGTAACGATGTACCTAAATACATACGGGTCATTCCATACAATATTTACACCTCAATATTTTTTTTTTTGGGTGAAATATATTTTTTTACGCACTTTAAAAGAATACACCTTTTTTATTTCGCCATGATATTCGAAAATCTCGAAAAAAAAACCTTCCCGAAAATTTGAACTTACGGAGAAGTACCTTAAATGATTTTCTCCGACAAATAGTTTATTAACTGCAAACAAAGAAAAAATATACTTCTCCGTGAGTTTAAAATTTGGGGATTTTTTTCCGAGATTTTCGAATATCATGACGAAATAAAAAAATTGGTGTCTTCTTTTTTTCGATACAAAATGTAAAAAAATGTTTTTCACCCAAAAAAAAAATATTGAGGTGTAAATATTGTATGGAATGACCCATACATATTTATGTACATACATAAATACACACATATTATCCGGCCAAAACAGCAATAATTACTTTTACTAGGAGAAGAAACCTTCTAGGCATGCACCCTACATATAACACTAGTAGGCATAGATATAGAAATGTGCAATGAGGTAAAGTATCTAGGGGTAATTTTCGACTGCAAAATTTTATGGTAAAAGTCCGCCGAGTACACTGCATATAGGGGTATTTGACCGATTTCGAAACGACTTCTTACGATATTTAAAACTGTAAATGTTTAAAATCAAGTAAATAGAGGGGGAGGATGTCCAGGTATTCCACCAAAACAACGAAAATAAAGTTGCTTAAAGTTTGACATCCATCTTAACGAGGTCGGATTGCAGAAACATTGATACCCACGTATTCGTATTGGCGCTGAGATGGTTTATTCCTAGGTTAGAATATAAAAAGTGTTGCCACCTGCTAAACAATTAAATGCAATTAAGTTAAATGAGTTACTACAATATGGGTATCAATCGAGATGGTTTTGAAAAGGCTTTCTTGCTAAACAACATGTGGGAGAATTATCATCTGTTTAAAAATTAAATTCAACTTTAATTCAAGGAAATTAGGTAACTGAAATATGTATAACAATGGTGTCATGACTATGGGTGTCAGACTAAAACCAAATTTTGGAGGATACTGAAAGAGAGGATATGTACAATAACTCATAATAAAAAGTTTCGACCTCTATCAAGGGGTGTCTGTACGACCTGAAGCATATATGTAACACTCGTGAATCTTTGTTATGTAATACAAATTTTCATAACAACATTAGTCCGCGAAATTCGAGCGTTACGTATATGTAACACCAGCATTTAAAGAGTTAATAAGGTTATAGTTTGAAACTATTTTTAGCAGGGTTGCCATCTGTTTAAAAATTAAACTCAATGTATATATTAGGTTAAATAATTTATAACAATATTGACATCTTCCAAAATGGCTTTGAAAGGGCTTAATGTTCAACTACTTTTAGTAGGATTGCTACCTGTTTAAAAAAATCAAATTCAAAATAACATATGATTAGAAAAAACACTATATGGACCAACCATTATATTGAGTTTTAATAAAATAATTTAAACCTTATCAAACACGTAAAAATTTTATACACTCATCGATCTAACTATAGTATATAGTATTTTGTTTTATTTGAAATGTCTTTTAAATTTCATTTTTTAGTGCATATTTTGTGCCTTCTTGGAGTTAATAATTATCAAAATTGTTAAAGCCGTTTCCTAGAAAACTTTGGATATATATCCATACATATTTACAAGAATTGATTGTTTAAAGTAATGAGATGCATACATACATATATATAGTAGTTGAAAATTTTTACTAGAACTTGCCCTTAAGTAGAGAATTTTTTCTAAATGTACTGATAACTATTTTCCCCCTGCAACTTTCCAAATTTTTATATTGAACCCCTCCCCCTCTTAACTTTGTTGGGCGTCTTGACTTTCCTATCACCCCCTTTACTCATTGAAAACTTTTACAGAAAACTGGTACAATACTGCAGCAATATTTTCGGCTTATTTTTCAGCAGTAGTAAGTATTTTCAATGGTCACCGCACAGCAAACGCAAATTTTCAGCAGTTTTTTTGTTTGTTTTGTGGAAAATTCGACTTTTGGCCGCCTAAATGGGCTAAATCGCCCATCTGTGTGCTGTAACAAAAGACACACGAGCTTTAATGGCGTGCAGAAGACTGGCCGGCAAATCATGGGGTGCAGCCCCTACATTCTGCGGTGGATGTATACAATGATTGTCAGGCCAATAGTTACATATGGCATGGTCTGGGGAGACTGCTTTCACCTGTTTAACAGGCGCCATGCGTACCTGTCCCATCGCGGCCCTGGAAGTAATCCTGGACCTGTCGCCACTGCACATAGTCATAGGACAGACTGCCAAGAAGACCCTCCCCAACTTCATGAGGGAGGGCACTGGAAAACGCAAGGTGGTTTCGTGCAGACTGGAAGACGAAATCAGAACCAGCTCAATAGAGGTGACACGGTTACGATAAGAGCCTTCGAGAAAAAGTTTAGAACCGAACTAAGCAGCAAAGGTAACCTGGAACGAGACAGTCTTGGATACCACCTTACGGCCCCACAACCCAGGGTGGTTCACAGGCGGTTCAAAAACCGACGAGGGTATAGGTGTAGGAATTTCAGGCGGGGGTTCTTGCCATCAATGATTGTGCAGAAGTATTTCTGCAGAGACAAAAAGACAGCACATTGTCGTCTGCAGCGACAGCCAGGCTGCATTAAAAGCGGTTACGGTTAGTATGGGAATGTGTAAGGAGACTGAACGCCCTGGGGGAACTCAACACGGTATAGCTGATGTGGGTCCCGGGCCACAAAGGCATACAGGGCAACGAGGAGGCTGACAGGCCAGCTAGAGAAGCAGCAGCCATTCGACCTATAGGACCAGAATCCTTCCTTGCAGTCGGCCCTCACACTATCAGGGAAGAGTTGAGAGCAGAAGAACGGCACCTAAGTAGAGCACACTGGGAGAACAGGTCTGAACCAAAGCAGGCGAAAGAACTTCTGGGAAGCTAAATCCTCAGAAGATCTAGAGAACTAATCACACTCCACAAGACTAATTTGAGATTTATTACAGGACTGCTAATAGGTCACTGCAGGCTGCGGGCCCATCTGCATACCATAGGGGTTAGCGCAGACGACTCCTGCCGCTACTGCGACAGGGTACCAGAGACCTCACGGCATCTCCTCTTAGAATGTGATGCGGTGGCGAGAAGATAGATAACACACCAGAGAAGGCTCTGGCCGGAGGTTTCAGACATTCACTCTCTACAGCCCTCGAAACTGCTCGGCTTCATCAGAGCACTAGGACTGGACCAAGTGTTGTAATGAGCTCTGAGGGAACAATAGAGCTTAGGTCGTACTGAAAATTCTCTAACGAATCTACTTTATTCTACATATCGTCGCTACCATGTCAAACTATCGAATTTGCAAAAAAATGCTTTTTCAATTACGATACCTTTCCCATCCGTTTAGATTGATACGCAAGTTGGCAAATCGTCAAATTTCTAGTCTTCTTATAAGTAGAGGAGACTGGCTTTAACAAAGTGTCGAATCCCACACTTTTTCCTAGCGACCGCAACATTTTTTACAACGGTTTTCACTTTCGATATTTTGACATTGTAGCGACGATATGATATGACTGCCAGTTAAGTATGAGAATTAACTCTAGATTGATCCGGATTAACGCTGCCGTTTGTCTATACTTATATATGCTGCAATATACATTCATCACCACGAGTATGAATAATACCATCCTTGACAGATTTTCCTTGTCTGTTTAGTATGAATTAGGCTGTGTGCAAAATTTGAGCCAAATCGAAGGCATTTATTTATAATCAAGGCATACTTAGGGCCGTTTTCTAATGTAAACAGTAAGGTTACCATTACTAACAGAGCAGATAAATTGTTCGTCACTTTGAAGTGTTTTCGTTTTCTTATTTTACCGGTAAAAATGAATTTGTTATTCCGTAGAGTGAAACTTCACTACATTCGCCATAAACCAAAAAACCAAAACCTTGGTTGAAATATCTAATATATCTGACTCATGAACCAAAACCAAACCAAAATTTAAAGTTGGGTACAAATTTTTAAAGGTTGCATCGGGTGAGCAACATTTCATCGATTCGAGAAATTAATGCGCTGATGAGAAAACGAAAACTCGTATATCGAGACGATAAAGTGGCCGATAATCTAAAGGTTAGATGAGAAAATGGCCCTTAAACTCATAGTATGTATGTACATATATGTATTTAGGTTTACTTAATACTTAAAACTTGATGACCGCAAACTTGCAATTAATGTTTTATGTCATTAAAGGTACTTCCCTCTTACAACAAACAAATCGGCAAGCTTGAAGCAGAGTCTACGCGCTGGCGCAGAAAACTGCATGACGCTAATAAAGATTTGGAAAAGCTAAAGAAGGAAATTCAAGAATCAAAGTATGTGGAAATTTTAAAGATATACCAAAAAGGAAAGGATTTGGAGGTTCGTTATTCGAAGCAGGACATAAATATAAATCACATATCCGGCATAAATACAGAATTTTTGCGGGATTCAGATAAACTTCGAAAGGCCTTTGGCATGGCATGTGAACTGCTACAAAAATCGTACCCCAATCTCAATAGTGATATGAAAGATAAATATGAACAGCTGCAGCATTTTATAAAAAATCACACATATTTTGGACATGATGATTATAAGAAGGACAGTGATGAAGATTTGGAAATACCAACACTGCAAAACAATGGTAAACGTGTCTATAAAATCAATACGGTCGATTTGCCTGCGTCTACGAGCACCGTAAAGAAGCCTCGTAGGAAAAGTCCAGAACTAGAAACTGACTATGAGTTAGGTTTAGATGTTATGGATGATACCGACTCAGACGATGGTATTAGTGTTTTCAAAAAACCTTCAACCATACCCAGTAATATGGATGAAACGCATGTGCTATCATGCACGACCGATGATGAATACAGCACGAATTCAGACGTTAGCGCGATAAAGTCTACGACAGATAATAAAGAAAATAGTCAGTTATTGCGAAAAAAGAATTTGGTCAGCAATATCCTGTCAGAGCAGATTGCAAGGGTTCCAATAAACAAAGATCGCGTAAAGAGTGGTAGTTATTGGTGAAAAACTTAAATCGCTTACAATAACTTATGATTTTTTGTTTGTTGCAGCATTACTTAAATCTAAAGCATTCAATCATCACAGCCTTCTAAAAACTGTAGCTGTTGGCGTTCAAAAGGAAAACAGAAAATTCAGTCCAGTGAGAGTACGCAAAAGTCCGAGAAGTATAATGGTTAAGTGTAAGTATTGAAGCTCGGTAAATAATGGAACAATTTGTACCGAATTCTTACTTTTTATCTATACTTTGTAGCACTCGCGACCACGGCTAACCTAGTGAAGCGACAGGCAGTTCGCTCGGCCAATACCACTAGCAATGACCCAATCGTTCGAATAAATCGGGCCGCCTCTTTTCGAGTAAAGAAATAATATCGCCTTAAAAAAATTTAAATCAAATACATATTTCTTTCTAATGTAATATAGTTTACTCATTTATATCGTACACTCTCATATACAAACGCTTACGTACATCCATACATTTGTATTATTTATACATTACGTACATATATTTAATTCCACATACGTTTTTTTTAAGAAAACAGGTTTACAAATTTGGATAACTTACGGCAACATAGTATAACATTCGACGTAAGATATGTGTATGAAAATTTCACCTTTCCATCCATGTATTTACATATGTATGCATTTTATTGCGTCTGCGAATAAATTCAAAATTAATTGTATTTACTGCTGGTATCATCTCTTCTAAAGTTCATATGATGAGGTATACCAAAATTGAATCCACCTGTGGCAGCCGATACCGTTGACATAATGCTAACAATTAAGTAGAAAAGCATACCAAGATTTAGGATAAGCATCAAAGCCAGTGGTAAAGGCGTGGTTACGGTACCGACTGCAAATTGGTTGACATTAGCTGGCGTGGTATGAGCTAGAACACTGTGTGGGTTGTAATATCCAAATGCATCTATCGGCGGCTGATTTGGTTGAGTTAGTTGATTTTTGTAATGCAGTGATATACGTTCCCAGGGGTCTTCAGTTCGGCGGTTTTGCAGGATATTGAGACTGTTTGCTTCAATATCCTTCTGTTCTTCTCCTTGGTTGTGAGTTGGGTTAAGTGTCAACAAAGTATAACGCTCACTGTTATCTTTCCCTGTGGCCGCTTTTAGCGAATATGGCAAAACTGCAGCCTCTGCATGAGACACATTTTCGCCATCTACGTCATGCGCCAAAACAGTATGATGCAAAACGTACAACAGCAGTGTAAGCATAGTTAAATTCCACATATCCGTAACTTCCACAGTTGCTTACAATAGTGTCATCTGTGTACACATTACAGATCTTTTATAGTACCTTTTACTGTCTTCTGAGTATTATTTGCTTAAGTCACTGCACAAATACTGTGCGTGTTCAATGGTTCAATGAGTTTGAATAGATGTTTTTTTTTATTACACACACCATTACACATTTATTATTGTCCTCAAAAAATGACATTGCAACAATATAAAGTACAAACAATGATAAACAAATGCACATCTATGCATATGCCATAATTATAATAGCAAATATTTACATATTTTAATAGAAAAACCGCCATGACGATTGTATGACTGCACAATTATCGTTGAGCATTCCGTTGACAGTTTGACGGTTTATTTGAATTGTTGGGCCTTCAACACTACCAGTGGGTTTTCAATAACGCTTTTACTTTGTATCAATTTAAGTTCACACTCGTGAGCGGTTACTTTACGTTTTCCAGACAGAACATCCTTTGGCATCGATTCAATTGTGCGCTTTATAACTGCTTGAAGGGAAGCAATTGTCTTTTCAAATGCGCTGCCAAGATCTTTAGTCCCGTAGCTGTGTGCCAAAAAGAGGGAGGCAAAAAGATCACCAGTACCTAAAATGGCAGTAATCATTAAATAAATAAGAACTATAACTTAATGAATTAGCATATGTAGGTGTATATTGTAGACGTAGGGCGCACATTCACTCATAACGCGCATTCGCTGGAAAAAATTTCATAGAGGCTATTGCTCCATCGTATGCAAATTTTTCGGTAAATCTACGAAAATGATAAACCTGAATAAGAATAGCTACGACACACTTCACTTTATAAAAGGCAAAATTTTTCAAATGTTCGTACATCCTATGGCGGTGTTCAGAATTGCATCAAGTCATGGCATCAGTCTCTTTCATGTCTAGACTTGATGGATATGCCTAATTTGCGCTACCGAGTTCCAACTCGGTATTCAACCGTGGTTGCGTATATTGGACATTTCAATCAATTATAGTTTAGAAATAAAAGAGACTGATGCTCTGGCTTGATGCATTTCTGAACACACTATATTTAAGAAACACATACACATAATTATATCAGCAGAGTCATAAGCAGGGCTGGCACATTCCAGAAAAAAATTTAAAATATGCCTACTAAAAAGCACGATAAATTACCAAAATATGCCCCTAAATATCCTAAATCAATTAGTAGGAGATCCGACAAAGGCACGACCTTCACCCATCTGTTTACTTAATGGATGAAATCTACTTTGTATGAAATTTAACGTGTTAAAAAATCATGGCCAGGATATTTTAAATTAAATATTCAAAAATTATTATTATGTATATGTATATACCAATCGAAAGCATATAAAGCCTATAGAACGTGTTAAACAGATGAGTGGAAATGAGTAATATTACCTACCTGTTCATACCTACCAACACGATAGGTAGGCCAGAAAAAAATAGACAACCCAACGTTTTCACATTCTATAGACTTAATTCTTTCGATTGGTATATAATTTGTTCAATAAACAAATGAGTACAAAATTAAGAATTACAGTATAAACAAGTAAAGAAGTATAAGTTCGGGCGAAACCGAACTTTATATACCCGGCGTAGATATCAAATATTGTCGTTCCAACTTTTTTTGAACTACCTTTGCATGATAAGTAGGGGTGTTTAATCGATTTCAAACGTTTTCGATAATATGCAGAGATAGACTTAATGATATAATTGAACCTAGTTAGGTACAAATCGATTAAGTGGTTACCGAGGTACACCTTTGCAGTTTTAAAGTGGGCGGTGTTACGCCCAATTCCTAAATGTCTATAGGAGTTATTTATTGTTAAGAGATTGTTATAACTATTAACTTGGAGTAAATTAGCATCCCCAGTTATTGAAATATTAGAGTTTTCGTATTTCTGAAATTCACCGTTATACGGGAAGCGAGTGTAATTTTAGTCCGATTTGAACAATTTTCAACAAATTACTTTTCCGTACCAAGGTTATTAAGTGCACCGAGTTTGGTAGAAATTGATAAATCGGTTACCGAGATACACTTTTGTGGTCATAAATGGGCGGCGCCACGCCCAGTATCCAAAAATTTACAATATTCTAATTTCTTAATAGCGGTTATTTTAGTGGAGTGCAATGGGGTATAGTCATTGCGCTGGGTATGCAGTTACAGTTGCATGGCTATACTCAATCCCGACTCTTGCGTCCTCGTTCGCGCACTCTGGGCAACGTGAGCAACCCATGTGCGAGATGCGGTAACCAATCCGAGTGGAGCCTTGGGTCACGGCAGAAAGAGAGGGAGCTTCGGTGGGGCCACTCTGACTTATTCGGTTTAAGGGCTCACTGAAGTCTGCAGCGTCTGTTCACCAGTAGGTGCGGCTGCANGATGGAAAGATCAGGTGGAGAAGGACTTGGCTTCACTTGGCGTTTCCAATTGGCGTCAGTTGGCACAGAGGAGAAACGACTGGCGTGCTTTGCTGAACTCGGCCAAAATCGCTTAGGCGGTTACAGCGCCAAAAAAGAAGAAGAAGGTTATTTTAATCATCGATTTTAAGTGAATTAGCTCAAGCAGTTACTGATTTATTGCAGTTTTCGTGTTTCAGTAAATTACCATATATGGCAGGTGGGCGTGGTTATTGCCCGATTTCAATGATTTTCAACAGATTTTTTATCTAGACCCTATCCAAGCCTCGTGTAGAGTTTTGTAAGGATTGGTGAAGCGACTATCATAAGTGGGCGGGGTCACGCCCATTTTCGAAAAATTTCATAATATTATTTTTCACCACAATTCTACTCCACATACTAATTTTCAACAATTTGCATCTAATATTTACAGAAATATCGCAGTTTTTGCATTTTTCGAAAATACCGTTATATGGAAATGGGCGTGGTTACAGTCCGATTTCGCCCATTTTCAATACCAACCTACCTTGGATAAAGGGCCACCTACATACCAAATTTCGTTGAGATATCTCAATTTGTCTCGAGTTATCGTGTACACGGACAGCTGGCTAAGTCGACTTCTCTTCTCATTCTGATCATTTTTTGTGTTCATATTCAAAGCATATAGAGGACTTCCAAAAGAAACTGTAGTATAATTGGTTAATAAACAGATGAACCTTTTCGTTCAGCTTCAATACCTCCGCTCATAAAAGCTTGCGCACCTCTTCGATTTTTCGCAGAAGGAAGTGCCAAAGCAATGGCTTCAATTTGGAAAACTTTGTGTGTCGGTAGTTTTAAAAGAGGTGCTTCAGTTGACAAAGGAAAAAAAATTTGCAATCAGTGTTCACTTTTATCTCGCCAAAGGGGCGTACTCCACGGGCACTAAAATTTCAAGTTATTGTTTTGTTATTTTCACCATATTCTGTAAAAGCAAACTGCATTGCAAAATTATAAAAAAGTTAAATATATGACACACTTTTCAATTTAAATTCAATGCAATGTAGAAAAAATATATGGGTAACAAATGCAATAGAAAATTTCTTTAGAATTTAAAAAATTTGAATTTTTGGATTAACAAGGACGAATAGGTAATTTTTTAACTGACAAAGTTAGAAGAATGAAACTCGAGGATGTTATCGAGTTTATACAAGTCCTTAACATATATTTTTTTCAAAAACCAATATTGCGAAATTTCAAGGATAAAATTTTAAAATGAGATTTTCAATATTAACCAGCCCTTCTGCACCAGAAACTTGAATCTGTTTAAATTCTAGTATTTCCTCATTAATTTTATACCCATACTTCTTCTCTAACCACATTTCTCTGAATCATCATTTTTAAATCACTGACGTCAGAGCGAAAAACTAAAAACGCAATTTACTATATTTGGCCCATGGTTTCGTGAATATATTGATATTTGTGTTTAAAACTTACTATCGCGCGGTGTTATATGTATAATGAGCTAGACATTTCCAAAAACATATTAATTACACAGGCCAACAAAAATGAAAAAAAAAAAATGTTGGTGCGACAAATGTTAAAGCTATTTTTGATAGACTTTTTTGTGCTGATTACGAATCCGTAAGTACAAAGGATCCAACACGTACAGGTTTTGAGAAAGTCGAGGTCAAAGTGTCAAAAAATCGGGGTTTTGCAATATTTGAGAAGCTCTAGCAAAGAGAAAAAAGGTGATAGAATCTTCCACTTAGGCTTAGATTAAAGCAAGAACCCTCGACTACTATCCTTGAAAATATCATTCCTGCACATTGAATTTATGGTCACTTATAGTCATTTATTGAGCAGTAAAATTTGACTTTTGGCGAAGTTTGAGTCCCTGCTGCAATTAAACAAAAGGTGATAGAACCTTCCACTTAAGCTTAAATTAAGGCTTGAACTTTCGACTACAATCCCTAAAAATACCATCTCTTCGTCTTGACCTAAAATCACTTATAGCCGTTTATTCAACAGCAAAAACTGCCAGCATTTTTTTTATTGTTCAACAAATGACTATAAATGGCCATCAAGTAAAGGTGCAGGGGTGGTATTTTTAGGGGCAGTAGCCTAGGGTTCTAGCTTTAAGTTAAGCCTAAATGGAAGGTTCTACCACATTTTTACTCTTTGCTCGAGCTTCTCAAATATTGAAAAAACCCGATTTTTTGACACTTTGACCACGATTTTCTCAAAATCTGTACGTGATGGAATTTTTATAATTACGGATTCGTAATCAGCTCAAAAAAGTCTATCAAAAACAGATTTAACATTTGCCGCACCAAAATCAGTGTTGCCCTGTGTTATTAAATAAAAAAAGAAATATGGCCAATACTGGTCAAGAAAAGGAGTTTCTGTTATTGCCCTCACGTTCCTAGTATATATGTATATATATCTTGAAAATAGGATCAGATACGATTTCGGGGTTTGAAGATTTGGAATCTGGAGATCATATGGGATAATTCTACATTGGAATTTCTTCCATCCATTTTAATAACTCCTGCCGCTGTTTCAAGGGCACTGTGTTTGCGTATTCAAGCATGTGTATGTATGTATGGTTGACGATGCCCTGTAGGATCTCGGAATAGACTTATTGTGTAAAAATAAGACTGGCGCCAGCTGCGATGCGAACCGGGGTTCTCAGATTTTCTAAGCGGATACTCTCGCTACATGCCGACGCCGCACATGAAAATTCGTTGACTAAGTGCCTACATATCAGTAAATCATTAATCATACCCAATGTCCGCTACTGCGTGACATTGTAACCAATTTTAGAACAAAACTCATACCTTATGCATTACATTCGGACCACTTTTAGTGCAATTTACCGGTTTTACATTACATTGCTTTACATTTTTGGACTATCTTTGGTCTAGATACAAAACTACTATACCTACGAATATATTTTTCGAGCAATTGGCCCTTCAGGGTGGTTGTTTTACCAAAGCATGTTAAAATTGCGTTCGCTTATACGTACATGAATACGTATGTATATATGTACTTTGGTGCGTTTATTCATATCTACTTATGTATGTATTTATGTATTTATGCATATAAAGTGGTGCAAAAAGAGTAAAGTCGGAATTGTAATGCTCTCACCCCCTAGGATTGTTCTATATTGAAAGAAGTATCCCCCCATATTTTTATACCCGAGCGCACTTGTGCACAATGGTATATTAATTTTGTTCACATAACGGTTGTTTGTAACAGCCAAAACGAATCGAGATAGATATAGACAAATGTATACATAAATGTTCAGAATGAATAGAGAAATCGATTAANATATATTTAATACTTGCGCCGGGTATTTAATGTTCGGCTCCGCCCGAACTTAGACTTTCTTACTTGTTTTATTTTGAAATCAAAAAATATTTAGAGGTCGCCCAAAGCGCTCAAAGTTTTTCATGTATTTTTATATGGGAAAAATAAAACTTTTCATATAAATGGCGAAATCAGCGGGATTGTCAGCTGATCGGACATGGTGCCAATTCTGGCGAGGGCAAACATCGAGCATGTCTGCAGTACGGTTACACACGAAAAGCGTACAGTAGGGCATTCAATCCCAAATTATTTAAACAATCCCGGGATTTCGGGATGTAAAAATTCTAATCCCGGGATCCCGAGATTTTTCGGTATTTCACTTTACTTTATCACAACTTTTTGCATTTTACAGTAAGTTCGCCTTTTTCAAAACACAAATTCATTGTCACCACATTTAGTCTTGGGGAGCATAATTCCCCTTAGTAAAATAGTAATTTGATGTTTAAATATTTTTGTTCTACAATATATATATATATTACTTGTCAAAAACATTTCCTCATATTTGCAGAAATGCTTTTCTAAAAAGGGCCAACAAAGTAAAATTAAGAACAACTCTACCACACTGTAAATATGTAAAAGCTTTGTGTCTTCAATTGCTACCAGATTTTTCGTTATTACACAGTTCTTGCACAAAATATTTGAATCAGTACAGTTATTCAGGCAGGTCGTGAAATTCACTTCCAAGTGCAAATGGCTCAAGTTAACATTGAATCCAAATTTTGGTGTTCTTTATGTCTTGTGTTTCACGTCAAATGAATTCTTTCGTTTTCAACATGTTTCATTCTGTAAATGAATTAGTAAAAATCTCGGGAGCCCGTTGCTGTAATCCCGTGATTTCGGGACATAGATCCCGGAATCCCGGGATTCTAGATCGTACACCTACGAGGGGGCGATGAAAGCCAGTGCTGGACGATTTCAAAATCGCTCCAACAATAAATATTCGCAATTTGCAAGTTCAGAAAGTAATGTATGTATGTCACCAGTTTGGTGAGCAAATGGGCGGCGCCTAATTCAAGGTGGGAAAGTGTTACAGGCTTTAACGGGGCAACAATGATTTTTGCGGCAATTGAATGTACAATGAAGAAATCGT
>NW_016157390.1:98592-159843 GCF_001687245.7 Rhagoletis zephyria
AGTCCATAACAATGCAGTTGTATTTTTTAATTTAGAATTCATACAACTTCCGAACGCGGGATTTCGCTGTACTTTGCGCCTCGTTCTGGCGCTATTTGAGCTGTAGAACAGCTCAATAAAGCTTTCCGCTTTACCTTTTGTACGAAAAACTGCGATCTGCGTACGGATTTTGCAACATAACGCGACAAAATCTTCGGATTTCGCGAAAACGCACTGAGGACCTTCCGAGCACTGTTTTTATCACTTTGACCATGCTAACCCCCGCTCCCTGGTTTTCTCGTAACTGCCAGGCCTTATTTGTACCGATTAAAACCCTGCAAACTGTCGAATAAAGCAATCTAATTTAGCAATTTTACGTGTACTTAAGGCCGGATCATTTATAAACTCGTGCAAAATGGTTTGTGTCGTTTCTAACTCGGTTGCCATTTTTAACTCAACTAGGAATCAAATTCAAATGAAATTTCTTCTACGTCCAACTAAGGTCACGTGGTCAGCTTATGGTATTTGAATTTCAAAATATTGAATTCGTTTTGGGTAAGTTATAAGCTTCCCAAAGTGTCGCAGTTTTGGTGTGTTCACCCTTTAGTCTGTAATTATGTACTTCGATGTAAAATAGCCTATTTGCTAAATTTTTTAAGCGATTAAATCCGGCAAAAATACATTTTCAAAGCTATCTTACAAATGCTTATATCAAGATATAAAAAGCCCACACAAATATTGCCACTGATATAACTTATATCTAGCGCCCAAAATGACAGCTGGGCAGCAATAAATTTTATCCTGTGGAGACGGCCAGATATGTACATATGTATGTTTATACAAAACGTAAGCAAACAACATTTTGCTTGCTAAGCCTTCTGTTCTCTTTCAAGTTCAAAGTTGAATTATTTTAATATCATTGCAAAATTTTGTACATAAAATAAAAATGGACTAGAAATTATAAAATAAAATAATGCAAAAAAAATTATTTTTGATGTGTATACATCTTTGGTTTCGGTAGGGGTAAAATTTGCGAAGCTGTAACGCATATCCCGGCACAAAATTTGGAAGGGCTTAGCATGTGTATTTCAGTATAAAATTTTTATATTCATTAGAAGCACCATGTGTTTGCTTGCCAAATGGTTGCATACATTAAGGCATATGCATAGTAACAGGAAATGCGCTACAATTGATCATTACTTCCGATTATTTAAACTCCACACATGCATTTTGATATTCGTAGATGGTGTTAGGCATAGGTTTAGTACTCTATTTTTATCAAAGGCGAAAATTTAAAAAAAATCTGAAATCATTTTAACTGGGACCGCTGATAACTGATGAACATACATGAATATATGTATGTATAATATGCATATGTATGGATGATATAATAGCTCTAATCCAATACTTTTCGTGTAAAATCCTGGAAAAAGGTCAAACAACAAAATCACTCTCTGAAGTGAGAGTAAAAGGTGAGTAACAGCAAAACGTACGGAACAAAAAAGCATCG
The DNA here is from genome assembly GCF_001687245.7 of Rhagoletis zephyria. Taxonomy (NCBI): domain Eukaryota; kingdom Metazoa; phylum Arthropoda; class Insecta; order Diptera; family Tephritidae; genus Rhagoletis; species Rhagoletis zephyria. Next base: position 100,082 of record NW_016157390.1, read on the forward strand.
GGTAAAATCCTGCAACATGAACTGCATTTACATGAACCGCAGATTATATTCCGAAAAGAAAAACTAAATTTGGGAATATATACAAATAGAAATGCTCAAACTATAAGCTCAAAAACAATAACTGATGCGGTGTTTCCAAGATATTTTAACGCCCTTGAGTCACAAGTATATTCAAGTATATTTTATCAATCATACCGATAATTTCATGTATTAAAAGAATTAAAAGTGAAAATTAATAAAAAATTAAATCAGCAAAATGATTAAAATGAAGTGAAATTAATGTTTAATTTCTAACCTAACCTACATTTGTATGTATGTAACTGAATCGCCTAATAATAGCTTTACATATAAAAAGATTATACTAATTTTCGAACTCCCCAATCTGTTATTAGAAAAACAGATTAGCCTTGCAAAATTTTAATTAAAAATATCTCAGATTAAACCGAAACTTTTTGGTGTCCAACCTAGTTTTATCGATTATACTTGCGAAGAAGAGGAGGAATGTCAAATGTTAAAGTAAACAAAAATTGACGTTAGTAAGGAAAATAGGTTTGGAAAGGTATTTTTAATAAAATATTCAGTTAAAATATATTGAAATGGCATAATATGTGTTGCAGAAAAACGTGACCACGGTGGCACAGAGAAAAAGTTTAACTTTTCCTCGAGTTGTGTGAATAACAAGCACAACCAATTTGACAGCTAACGAGCTTTGATCGAGGTTATACTTATTTGTAAACGTACTTTTATGCTTTGCCGTTCGCATATGTTTACACATTAAATTTCATGAGTACCTAGTACTCGCGCCTTTTTTTTATATAGCGAGCCAAAGCGAATACATATAAGGTGGTATCGATTCAACAAATACAACAATTACTTGTATTTAGTTTTTGTTTCTAGCGGTCCATTGTCAAATTTCAGCTATTCTTCCCCGAATGAAAAAGGGCGACAGAAAATACAAACACTCTCACGTTTTCACTCACTCGCTAACGAAATACACAATTTTGACAATCAAACGCTACTCACAGCTGATGAAACAACACCCACCACCTTATATAAATTCGCCTTGTAGCGAGCTATACTGAAAAAAATAGTAATAAACATCGAATAAACAATAGAAAAAAGCCAATACTTCTGCAAATGTCGCGTCCCTATTTATATTTTATGAATTCTAGCAACAACTACATATGTGCATACACAAATATTTACCTGTGAATGATATGCCATTTCCTTGCCTTGGAATATTTATTATATATCGAGACCCATTTTTCTTGCTTAGGAATGCACGCAACTCGTTTTCTTTGCCTAACTCACTGCTAGAAATGACTACTGTATCAATGCCACGATCATGGAACCATTGAACTGCAGACCAAACATCATTCTCATTGGAAATCTTTTTTTCTGTCAATAATTCCACTTCATATTGGTTTGGGGTAATTATATCAGCGAGTGGTACAATTTCCTCACGATAGATAGGTAGCAGTTCTTCGGGTACATACATTTTTCCGTTATCTCCCATTACAGGATCACAAACTATTTGAGCGAGCAGTTTCAAAGGTAAATATGTACATATATATGTATATTTTATATTTTACGAATATGTTACCATATATTATGTTTGAATTAATCCGCCTCAATTTCATCACGATGTTGGAAATTCGTCGTAGGAATGACGCATTACCAGTGTAACCGGTCAGTAAATGCGTGTAACATTGCAAAAGGTCGTTGGCTTCTAGACCTTCGAATAATTCAGCTAAAAAATAAATATTTAATAATTACTTTTCTAGGAGCAAAGTTGAAAGTGTAATGTTATTGTATTTAGAGCGTTTCAGCCGGTTATCTATACATATAATAAAATTGTACCATGTCGATGTCTGTACATTATAGATATTAAGGAAAAACTAATATGGGAGTCTTTACTAGAGCTACAGAAGCCAAATAAACAGTTTTTAGAATTTTTGTCTGTCTGTATGTTTGTACGCGCATCACTCAAAAACTAATGCATGGAACTGAATGCACCGTTGTATTGCTAGCGGTTTAACTTAATATATAGGGCCTAGCACCACCTATACATAACTTCTTGCATAATTTTTTCAGAATTTTCACGAAAATTAAGGTTATTGAAAAAGTAGGCGGGCCACCTCCCAAACATGCTGCATATCTCTGAAAAGTATTTGCGATGGAGCACTGGATTTTGGTACGGCTATAAATGACAAATCGCAAACTAGAGGTTATTGGAAAAGTGGGCTTGGCACCTCTCAAATACCTTGAGTCGTTTTGTTTGGTTTTTGTTATTTCATTTTGCAAAAATAAACGATTTTTAACTATACAAGTCTATTTTTCTTGATATTTGATCCTCAACTGTCTCTTGATTCTAAATTCCACGTATACGAACTCGTAGGCAAAAGCTAGTACGAAATAAAACATTAATGTATACCATGTCCTCTTCTTCTTCTTATTTGGCGCTGTAACCACCTAAGCGATTTTGGCCGAGTTCAACAAAGCACGGCAGCCGTGGAAATGCCAAGTGAAGCCAAGTCCTTCTCCACTTAGTTTTTTCGACGTAGTGGAGGCCGCCCTCTTCCTCTGCTACCACCAGCAGGTTCCGAGTTGAATAATTTCAGAAATGGAGCGGCGAAGTCCATTCGAACGACATGGCCAAATCAGCGGAGCCGCTGTATTTTATTTCGCTGCACTATGTATATTTCGTTGTGAAGCTGATAGAGTTCATCGTTCCATCGTCTGTGGTACTCGTCATCGCTAATGAGTAAAGGCCCGTATATCTTCCGCAAAATCTTTCTCTCGAATACTCCAAGAGCCGCCTCATCGGATGTTGTCATTGTCATGCTTCGGCCCCATATACCAACACGGGCATGATAAGCGACTTATAGAGTGTGGTTTTCGTACGTCGAGAGAGGACTTTACTCCTAAATTCCCTACTCAGTCCAAAGTACCACTTGTTGGCAAGAGTGATGCTGCGCTGGATTTCAATGCCGACATTATTATCGGTGTTAATGCTGGTTCCCAAGTAAACGAAATTCTCTACTTTCTCGAAATAATAACCGTCAATAGTGACATGGGTGCCAAGGCGCGAAGGTGCTGACTGTTTGTTTGATGGCAGGAGATACTTCGTCTTGTCCTCGATGACCGTCATTCGCTTTGCTTCCTCATCCAACTTAGAAAAGGCATAACAGACTTCCTGGTTCTTGTTACCGATGATGTCGATGTCATCGGCGTACGTAAGCACTTGCACGCTCTTGTTCCTGAGCGGTTCAGTTCTGCAGCTCTTATTATCTTCTCCAACATCGAATTAAAAAAATCGCATGAAAGGGAGTCGCCCGGCTCGGAGAGGTCTTTCCCAATTCTCGCGGAGCTGGTGGTATTGCTCAACGTATCAGTTTCGTGGGGATGCCAAATTCAGACATCGCGGCGTATATGCAACTCCTTTTAGTGCTATCGAAAGTAGATTTGAAGTCGACAAATAGGTAGGGAGTGTCGGTCCTTTCCTCGGGGGTCTTTTCCAAGATTTGACGTTTTGTGAATCCCTGATCTATGGTGGATTTTCCTGGTATAAAGCCACACTGATAAGGCCCAATCAATTCGTTGACGGTGGGCTTCAGTCCTTCACACAATACGCTCGATAAGACCTAGTAGCCTATGCTTAGAAGGATGATCCCGGGTAGTTGGCGCGAATGGCGGGATCGCCTTTCTTGTGGATAGGGCTGAGGACACTTAAATTCCAGCCGCCGGGCTCAGTTAGCAGACTGTCTGCTCCAGCAGCTTTGTTGTTTTTCAAGCGCGCTATTGCTATTCGTACTTCGTCATAGTCAGGTGGAGGAACATCGACTCCATCATCATCGATGGTGGTTCGGGTTCGTCTCCACAGCTTTCAGTGCTGTTACCATTCAGTAGGGTGCTCCCCCCATTATTTAAGTACGTTCTGCATATCAGTCACTGGGTCGCCATTATTATTCTTATAAGAATTCGCCCTGGTCTTAAAACCTTCCATAAGTCGCCTAACTCTCTGGTAAAGTGTTCCGGCCGGGGTTTTTCCTGTCGGCCAGCATTTCAAGCTGTTCGTACTAACGAATTTCGGTCTCTCTTCTTATTACGGCAAATACGTCTCGCTTCCCTCTTCAGCTCCCTATAACGGCCCCACATGGCTCGCGTTGCGCCCGATCACAGCGTGGCCCTATAGGCGGCATCTTTTCTCTCTGCAGCTTCTTGAGCTTGAGGAGTGTCCTCATCGTACCAGTGGTTTTTTCGGGCTCGCTGAAATCCGACTACTTTGGCGGCGGGACTTAATGAACGGGAAATGTGATTCCACTCCTCGCCTATGTCGGTTTGTTGAAGAGTGCTCCTCTCTGAGAGCAGGTGTGAGAGTCGAGTAGCGGTTGCATAGCCCTCTGTTGTGATTGCAGCTTTTCGACGTTAAGCTTTCCTTGCATATTTGGGCGCACATTTTTTGCTGCACAGAGGCGGGTGCATATCTTGGCTGCAACAAGATAGTGGTCCGAGTCGATGTTTGGGCCTCGGAGTGTGCGTACGTCTAAAACACTAGAAGCGTGCCTTCCGTCTATCACAACATGATCGATTTGGTGTCTCTTTTTTCGATCTGGAGACAAACACGTAGCTTGATGGATCTTTTTTTGCTTGAACCTAGTACTGCATACTACCATGATTTGGGCACCGGCGAAGTCAATCAGCCTCAATCCGTTGTCGGACGTCTCATCGTGGAAGCTGAATTTTCCGACGGTGGTTCCAAAGATCCCTTCCTTGAAATCGCCAAGCACGATTTTGATATCAATGTGGGGGCAGCGCTCCTATGTGCGCTCCAAACGCTCACAGAAAAGATCCTTGGACGCCTCTTCCATCGGGTCATGGGCGCAGATTAGCAAGATGTTGAAGAGTCTCGCTTTGATGTGGATTGTGGCTAGACGCTCGTCCACCGGGTGAACGACAGTACTCGGCGAGGGAGTCTCTCTCCCACCACAAATCCAAGACCGAATCTGCGCTCCTTTGCATGACAGCTGTAGTAGACGTCGCAATGTCCCAGGTATTTTTGCCTTGCCCCGTCCAACGCATGGCGGTGATGTCGGCTTTTTTACTTATGAGGATATCAATCAGCCGGGCAGTGGCGCCTTCCCCATTAAGGGTCCGAGCATAGCAGGTGCAAGCCCTCAAATCGTAGTCCTTTAAACGTTTGCGTTGGTCATCATCAAACGAGGGGTTCTCTTCTGAGGCTTTGTGTCTTTTTTTCATTAGAGCCTGTTTTTACTATTTTTACGTGGTGGGTCCCAAACCCAGCTGACAACCCATTGCTGGGCCGGGGGTGGTTTCGCAACCGAATACACGTTTATATAGCGAACCGCTTGCTCCAAAACAGACACCCGCTAGCAGCCGCACCAACTGGTGAACAGACACTGCAGGGAACCCTTAAACCGATTAAGTCGGAGTGGGCCCACCGAAGCTCCCTCTCTTTCTCCCGTGACCCAACTATCCACTCGGTTACCGCATCTCGCACAGGGGTTGTTCGCGTTGCCCAGAGTGCATACCAGAAAACCGACTATACCTACGGTGACCATCCGTCCAGTCCTGTCCTGGTAATATGTTTATTTCATACGGGACGCCAAATGGTCTGTTTTTCTTTTAATGTCCTGTATTTGTCCCGTATTCGGTGTTTCGACGCCTTAACAGCTCATTAAAATGACACGCCTATGAACGAGTTTTAAGTGAAGTTGGTACATATAGGGTACTAATTTTCTCCATAAAGAGTAATTATTTTCTAATGTGAATGCCTGTGAATCGAATTATTAGGACTCGGCATTTTAGTAAGTTTTGGTTATTTTACCTTAGTTTATTTAATGTTTATTATTTATTTTATGAAAGTACAAAAGCTCTTTTGTTAATAAAAACCATATAATAGGTTTGTTCCACAAGCTACTTGTAGAAAAACTCGAGCGAAGTTCAAACTGTCAGCGTATATCAAACAAAACTCTAAAACTTACTTGTGGAACGCGTATGTGTAACTCGAAGTGACTTCGAGTAGCTTGTGGAACAAACCTAATATAAAATTTCCAAATTTGAGCTATAAAAATTAATTCTGCAAGGTTTCCCCAAAATTTCAAACTTTTTAATTAGAATCTTAAAAAAAAATGATTTGCAGTTTTGTAACTTATTAAAATTGAGTATTATAAAGTGCGAGTGGAAAGTGCTGCTCATTTGCTTCTCTTAAAAAAAAAATGGTCGAACAAACTTACTTTGTATGAAAAAATGCGTAACACCGTCAACAAAAAAAAAACAAAAAAATTGCCAAAAATTATTGGTAAGCTTTAGCAACTAAAAGTTGCACTTTATTATACTAAAATTTAACGAATTTTTTTAACAAATTTCACGGGGTAAAAATCTTGAGAAAATAATCCTACAAATTCGTTATGTTACTATAAGGATACTGTTTCAGGGCTAATACATTAGGGTCATTGAAGAAGGCTTTAACATCTGTCAGCTGTTGTGGAACAAATTTGCAAAAATATTTTTTGTCCCGTATTCGGCTCTCATAAATATGGTCACCGTAACTATACCCCATTGCACTCTACCAGTTGTAAAAGTGTAATAAGTTCAAAACTGCTTTGTATCGTGTTATTTGTTCTTTTGTACCTAATAATTACACGGCGCTACAAACAAAAAGTTATGAAATACACCCGATAGGTATGATCGAGTACAACATGAAAACAGGTCCCGTATAGTTCCGGTACAAATGTTTAAAATTTTTAAATATTTTTGCGAAAGTGATGTATACAAATAAGGATAGCCGTTTAATGTCAAAGCCGACGGACGTGTTTTTTGATCGCTCGTCGAAAAGTGTTAAAATAAATATACGCAACCAAACAAACATACATACGTACACAAAATTCTACCAACGTTCGCTGTTATAAAGAAATAAAAAGTAGCGGTGAGTGGGAGAATGACGGAGTGCGGAATATGCCGAAAAGGCATCATTTTCCATCCGATTTTAAGAATATTCGAAGTTCGGCAATTTAAGCAAAAATACGGCCTTGAATTTATATGTGTGTATGTTAATAAATACTAGTGTTCGCCCAGCGGTTGAAATTCAACCGATAAAATTAAGGATAGTTTATGTAAGTTGAATGAGCTAAAATANGCATTGGTATTGGTGTGACTTTTGAATTGATTTTTTCGCTCTATTTTAAACTGATTTGAAATTTTAAAAATTGCCTGCACATCAGCATCAAAATACCTTTCTAATGATATATAACTGTTTATACCTTAGAAGTATAGTTTAGCCGTAAAAGGGGTGTAAAGGAAACATGATTGCCTATTTATATATATGATTTACTCAAAATAGATATATACTTCCATAAAATTTTAGGAAAATGGGCGTGGCACCGCCCACATATATCATATCGCACACCGTCTTTAATAGAGTCACAACTCAAAATAATACGTTTGTCAGAAAATGCGAAAAGCTATTTCTTAGTACATGATAATCATATTGGCAAGGGCGACTTTACCTTAGGTTTTTTTTAACATTGTATAACAAAAATTTGCTCCACCATCTGCTGAAAGGTAAATAAAAGCTCTGGGTACATTTTTAGCGCATAATCTCAAAAATACCAAATTGTGACTTTTGAAGACGGTGTGCGATATATGAGCGGTTCAGAGCACACATCGATTAACTCCACTTTTTGAAAAAAAATCTCTTAAATTTAAGTGTTGTGGTAGCGGCCATGATAAAAAAATAGGAATGTAGAGCCGCTGAGGTATCAATTTATTCGAAAATAAATGTGCTTTTAGATAAATATCACATAGTTGGCAACTTTCACGATGATCAAAGTTCAACAAGTAAGAAAGTCTAAGTTCGGGTGGAGCCGAACATTAAATACCCGGCGCAAGTATTAAATATATGTTTTTTCACCTTTCCGAAACCTACCGCCGGGGTGTATCAATTTTGAGTAAATTAGCGTCCTTAAATTTCGAAATATTGCAGTTTCAAGCATTTCTGGAATTTACCGTTATATGAAAAGCTGCCGTAATTTTAGTCCGATTTCAATCATTTTCAACGTTTTGCTTTTATGTGGCAAGCACAATAAAAATACCGAGTTTGGTACAAATTGGTAGAACGGTTACCGAGATACATATATGTGATCATAAGTGGGCGGTGCCACGCCCATTTTCCAAAATTTTACCATAAACGTATTTCTTGGTAAAGAATTGTTGCATTTACTGATTTATCGAAGATTTCGTATTTCTCTAAATTACCCTGAGGACTGTGGGCGTGGTTATTGTCCGATTTTAAAAATTTTCGGCCATTTGGTTCGCTCTACCCAGGCCAACAACTGTGCCAAGTTTGGATGAAATCGGTGCAGCGGTTGCCATGATATACACATGTAACCATAATTGGGCGTGGCTACGCCCATTTCCCAAAAATTTATAATATTCTTATTTTTCGTCTAAAAATTGTGTAAATGTCAATTTTGAGTGAATAATCTTCAGTAGTTACTAAAATATGGCAGTTTTCGTATTTCCGAAAATTACCGTTATATGGGATGGGGGCGTGGTTATTGTCCGATTTTTTAAATTTTCAGCCATTTAGTATGTTGTATCAAGACCAACAACTGTGCCAAGTTTGGAAGAAATTGGTTCAGCGGTTACCAAGATATACACATGCAGCCATAAGTGGGCGTGGCTACCTCCATTTTCCAAAAATTTATAATATTCTTATTTTCCGTCTGAAAATTATTGTAAGTATCAATTTTGAGTGAATTATCTTCAGTAGTTACTAAAATATCGCCTTTTCGTATTTCTGGAAATTCCCGTTATACGGGAAGGGGGCGTGGTTACAGTCCGATTTCGCCCATTTTCAATACCAACCTACCTTGGATTAACGGAAACCTACATACCAAATTTCGTTGAGATATCCGAATTTTTGCTCGAGTTATCGTGTACACGGACGGACGGACAGACGGACGGGCAGACAGAGATGGCTTAATCGGTTTCTCTATTAATTCTGAGCATTTATGTATACATTTGTCTATATCTATCTCGATTCGTTTTGGCTGTTACAAACAACCGTTATGTGAACAAAATTAATATACCCTTGTGCACAAGTGCGCTCGGGTATAAAAATGAAGAAAAATAGGGGCTCATTAAAATTTAACCGATGAGAACTCCCAACAAGCTAAGTCCAACAATATATTGTTATACATCGCTTGAAAGGTCTATAAAACCTATTTGCAAAGCTTGTTCGATTTTTAAAATGGGATGGAAAATGGTAAAGCTATTAATAGATAAGTGCATCAAGCATGAAAATACCGGTTTTTTGGTATAAAAATGGAAGGTTCAGGAACAGACCTGTTTTCATGTTGTACTCGATCATACCTACAACTTAACTAAGGTTTTCTTTCGAGTGGATTTCATGCCTTTTTTTTGTAGCACCGTGTTATTTGTTGTTTATGGTTTCTGTATCTACATTTATGTAAATAAACAGACTCCCTGAGAAGAAGCGAATAAGCGACGAAACGCGTGGTTTTATTTGATATATCCGGGGGAAAAGCTCCAAATACAAAAAACATATAGACTTTACATGAAATATAGCTTCTGGTTTTTCTTACCAATCTCCTTTTCTTGTAGTACTTGACCTTTAATTGACTTATAACCAGTGTGATTGGACAGTTGCACTGAATTGATTGCGTCCACTTCAAAACCAAGTACCTTCAATAGAAGTATGTACATATTTATGTTTACATATATGTATCTACATACGATTATTAATCTATCATACACGCACATATCGCACACCTTGATCTAAAGTGAGCTAACACGAAATATAGAGAGGAAAATATAACTGTTTGTGGATCGTACAGATTCAACGCAATTAATACAAAAACAGGTATAACAGTAGTTTTTTGGTTAATGTATATCATCATGAAGAAAAAATATTCGCATAAATTTGATGTAAGTCCTATGAATTTTGCATCTATGCAAAAAATCGCCCTACATTTTTTTTAGTTGATCGCACTTTAGATCTGGGTGTGCGATATGTTTATATTCCAAAGTGGCATTTGCATGCAATAAAAACTTAAATACATTCATATGTACATTAGGGTAGCACTTAAAATAAAATGTACGTTGTTTTCAGTTTGGTCCCGATTGGAGACGGTTAAGGCGTGTCGCGCGGTCGGCAAAGTACAAATTCCTCTATAGAGACTAAAAAAATCTAAATTAGTTTTTTATTCATCTAATACCCAAAATCGATACTACTATAGTCGAGGATAAAACATTAAAATTTGAGTCCCGATTGGAGTCGGTTAAGCCGTGTCGCAAAAGGGTCAGAGGCCAGATGACTCTGTGGACTCGAAAAATTAAAAATATTTTTCATTTCAATTAATACCCAAATTCGGTGATACTAAGGTCGAGGAAATCACATATAAATTTTTGTCCCGATTTTAGTCGGTTATAACGCCTTCAAAGGGTAATCTGAATTTTGACCATTGTCCGACACGCCTTAACCGACTTCAATCGGGACAAAAATTTAATTTAATGTAATGTTTTCGACTATCGTAGTAACGGTTTTGGATAATATTAATGTTTCATTTTCGACTATACCTAGTAGCATCGACGAAGGTGTTGAGGCTTAGGAAATCTGATGTACAAATTTGCTTCCTACATTTAAAACGGTGTTCACATGAGGCGATTTTCCAGGCAATTTTAAGGCGATAAGCTGAATCAAAAGTTGTCTGCCCCCCAACTTCATTGAACGCGATTAGTTGAAAGGCCGTTCACACCAGGCGATTGTTGCTTTCAACCAAAAGTTGCCTGTAAAATCGGCTTATCCGTATCGGCTCCATATAATGCGGTGTTTACATGAAGCGATTTTCCAGGCAATTTTATAGGCGATTAGTTGAATCAAAAGTTGGTTGCACCTCGAACCTGATTGGGAGCGATTAGTTGAAAGGCCGTTCACACCAGGCAAACAACATATAAGGACCACCCCAATGTCTTCCCCACGACAGTCGGGACAACGTAACCGGAGCGACCCAAATTTATATCTGGCCAAGGACTGTCACTCCAGCAACACTCCCCAACAACTCTTTGGGGAATCTGTATGATGTTACAACAACAACAACCCTCCCAATGTACATAGATAAATATATTTCATTATTCTGAAAAGTACTTGTACCTGAAGTGGAAAGGTAGCACTTTTGTTTCCTACATAGCCATGTACCACGTGGCTTTGTATTGACAAAACGCGACGATTCAAACTAAGATCACCCATTTAAAATCTGCAAATGTTTACAAATTTCTTTTCAGATTATAAGTCAATATTCGTCGCTGGAAGGAAATAAACTGCAAGTAACATTTATGTATGTTGAACACAAGCAAACCACCAAACCGACCCGTCTACGAGATGTTAGCTGCAATCAGATTGTAAAAACTGATAATTTTTTGCTCATGATCTGATTTTTAGCAGTATACATATGTATCTTTTTTTATATTTTAAGTTATAAATTTTTTACTATAACCCTTATCTGCGTCTATAATCTTGGTAGTCTTGTTGGTATGGACAAAAACTGCTCCACACAATCGTATTCATTCTCCTCTGATAATAATGAAGCAGCAGTTTTCTACATACAGATATATATTTCCAGCCGACAAAATCTCAGACGATAACATGTGAAAACTGGCGTATTTCACTACCACGGGTTTCGTATAGTTATTTTTGTTTAACAATGTCGCTTCCTAGCAGTGGCAAACTATCGATAGTATTCATGGTTCATCACTATCGCAACAACCGATGGAGCTGACTATCGACAAGACATAACTATCGATACCAAGGCGAATTTATACAAGGTGGTGTTGATGGCGAATTTAGATTTTCGCCGCGGTACTTATTAATGTCAAAATGATGTGTTTGTTCATCATTCAATAATACAAGGTTCGATAAACTGACAGTTGTCTCTCTCTCACCGCAGTGGCACCTTGTTGCTTCTTTGCAAATTTACATGGAAACAGTGTAGCTTTGTTGTGAAATAGAATAAGCTTTTGTGCAATATGTTTATTCGTACATGCATATGAAGCATATTTAACTGATGAAAACATAAATTGTTGTTAAATTTGATGTTTATATCAATCTCATAGTAGTCTTGTTTTAATTTTGAGTCATTTTGCAGTTTTTATACAGCTAAATAGCAAATAAATTATGTAATTCACGTAGATATATCAGTATTACGTTCAACATTTCGTTTAAAATGCCAGATTTCCTGCAAATACATTAGAATTTACAAAAGGAATTTCACTACTAATTGCCTCCATGCGTACTTTTCTACTACCATTTTCGCGCCAAGAGATTTCATTCTCCCCCTTCCTCCGTCCTTCGTAAAAGCAACCTTTTGTAAGGGAGTGTCAAACCGCAGCTGTCAATAATTATCTAACCTTGTATTATTGAACCATGGTTACTGTCTATACTGTGATGTGAACATACTTCAAAACTATCAAAAAGTATCGATAGTATTGAAAGCTATCGATGTGATGCGATTGTCAAAAACCATCGATATAATCGATAGTACCATCGATACTTTCAGACCACTAAGACAGATGGTCACATCACTGGTAATAAATAAACTGAATTGTTTTATTATATTTCCGTTCTTGGTTGTAATATTTCTATGGAGGATTAAAATTATTAAAACTAAATAAATAAAGAATATATGTTTAACTGAAATAAAACATTTTTGCAGATTTTCTTTTAGCAAAACAATGGCAACATTAGCTCGTCTTGTGGAAAGGAATTTACGTAATTCCAGAGCTGGTCCACGCCGTTTATACAGTGAGTTGGGAAATGAGCCTGCGGGGAAAAAGCATGAGATTGGAGATGAAGGTTAGGATAGGAAAGTATTCGTAACACGTTTGATAAAATCTACCTCTTTGTTTAAGAATTTCGCGTGTTAAATTTACGAACCACAAAGCAAACAGCACCTCAAAAACGGCGAGTCTTCAAGAAAGATCCGGTGACACCCCCCCGACACCTTAAAATGGAAACTGACCAAGATTGGACTGCTGTTTGGCCGGGTCCTCGCACATTTCAACCAGCTTCTGTGCCTCTGCCCTTACGCCAAGGTTACACAGAAAAAGGTGCCGCTCCACCTTCTAAATTCGCTAATGCAGAGCTTATGAAAATTCCAAATTTTCTACACCTTACACCTCCCGCAATCCGAGCGCAATGTGAAGCTTTGAAACAATTTTGCACGCCATGGCCTAAAGGTTTAGAATCGGAGGAAAAGTGCAGGAAATATTTTCCTATTGAAATCAAGAGCACTGATTACTGTCACGCTCTACCTACTATACGAAATTCTGAAGCTAGACGAATAACACTGAACATCAAATTGTCTGATTTGAAATTTGATGTACATGCAAAGGACAAGTTTTTACGATTAGTAGGTGATCGATACAATTCCGACACAGATATATTCACTATTGTTGCCGATCGTTGCCCTTTAAGAAAACAAAACTATGACTATGCCATGTATTTGTTGACCGCATGCTATCATGAATCATTTGTTACTGAACCTTGGGAAGCTAGCAAATCGGAAGCTGATATGGAATATTACAGTTTTGACCGGAATAAATCAAAGCAATCTGCTGAAGCTATAATTAACTGGGGAAAACCCTTGGATGATAAAAATGAACTAAAGGTCAACAAGGGCTTTGCCCAAAGCGTAGAAAATTTAATAAACGAAGGTGAAAATGAATATAATTTAGCAAGGTATAAAGAGGAGGTATTAAAGTTGTTAGAACTAGGTACAAGATAAATATAAAAATGCAATTTTATAAGCTAATAAATGTAAATGAGTATGCTGAAAACAATTAAAAGAAGCACATGTTATCAAATATGTTGTTGTTGTAGCGGCTACAACAACCCCGCCCAGATCGGTTGGTATCTCAGTCGTTGTCGTCGAGTTCCACTAACGGCAGCCCCAAGAAGCGTGCAGCCTCTATGGGGTCGGTCCACAGGGACACCGCCGTTAGGGTTGTAGGGTTTTCCGGGCATGCGAAGAGATGCTTAGAGTCGTGAGGGGTCTCTCCGCATGGCGGACATTCATTCGGCATATCCGCATTTAGCCTACTCAGGTAAGAGTTCAGCCTCAGAGAGTTGGGCTATTGTTGTTCTTGTCTCCCAAGGCAGATGGAGCTCCGTCGCGTCAATGTCCGGTGTTTGTGTGCCTAGAACGGCATTCACAGGTCTAGAGTCTACATTAGACTGCATCACCAAAAAAAAATGCGGTTTTTCCACCGGGATTACAAAATTTATTATGTTTTAATACGTCCACCCAAATATTTCGGAAAAATATAAGATTTAAGCGAGCTGGGCCGATTTGAAAATACCTCCAAAAATTGAGTTTTTTGTGAATAAAAATAGTTTCTTAAATAACTTTTTAAAAAAGTCCCCTCAGATGACAAATTAGATTAAGCTTAAAAAATCTGCATAAAAATATTTGAAAATCTTTTCAACGGAATCGTAAGAATGAGATTTTTGACGCTGTTTTTTTATTTTATTCAAAGAGTGGTGTACGAAAAACTTGAATAACTGGGCCAAAAATGTTCTGATTTAGACTTATGGGATCTCAGTAGAAAGGTATTTTCACACTGTTTTCATTACTGGCGAAAAAAGCGTAATTTGTGTCCCATCTTGTTTTTTCGAATACCAACACATATTAGTTCAACTTTGAGTGACGTTCGTTCATCCTACCTTTGTCTTCCTCCATCCTTTGAATGAGCTTATTAGAAATAAGGGTGAGAAAATACCTTTCCAATGACACCTCTTAGGTCTAAATCGGAAGAGTTTAGGCTCAGTTATTCAAGTTTTTCTTATATCAAACTTTGAAAAAAGTTAAAAAACAGCATCAAAAATCTCATTACGATTCCGTTCAAAATTTTTTTTTTTAATATTTTATAATATTTTTATGCAAGTATTTTAAGCTTAAACCGTTTTGTCATCTGAGGGGATTTTTCAAAAAAAAAAAAGTTCAAAAAACTATTTTTATTCATAAAAAACTCCATTTTTGGAGGTATTTTCAAATCGGTCCAGCTCACTTAAATCTTAATATTTTTCCGATATATTTTGGTGGACGTCTTAAAATATAATAGATTTTATAATTCCAATGGAAAAATAGTACCGAATTTTTTTTTTGTATGGGGAGAGACGCAGTCTAATGTACATACATACATACATCACTGTAGTACATACCCAACAAGCATTTCAGTTTTTTTCAAAATAACTGAAAGTAAGTTTGCTATAATAAGCGTTAAATAAGCATTTTTAATATTAAGCTTATTAAAAGTTTTTTCAAATAAACCTTTATTAAGTTTTGAGAGCGAATGTTTATAAATAACTTAAACTTATAAATGAAATGCAAATGCCAACGATATGAAGTAGTAGATATTTCATTTTTTCAATTATAAGTGACGGTTTACGTTTTTTAAAATATATTATTAAAAGAAAAAATTAAATAAAACCGATGCGGTAAAAAAAAATCCAATCTAGGACCCGCTGCGCTAATCGGTGGAGCATTGAGTCTTCAAATGATGAGTTCTCCTCATCCTTTTTTAGTTTAACATTCAATTAAAAATGTATTAAATTTTTTTCAGAAAAATTCATCAAGGAGAATGGCGGCGATGAAGCGGAATATATAGCTGCATCGATGTCGTTTTTCCGCATGTAATTGAAAGCACGCAACAAGATGTAATAATTAACTTTTTTATGCTTAATTTTTGTGTGTTATCGTGAATATGTATGCTAAAATGTCTATTCCCTATTTATATTTTCGCGACTGTAGATGAGTCCGCCAAAAATTCGCATTTCTTTTAGTTTCTAGATGTTAAGCAATCTATGTATGAGTTTTTAATGAAATATCTTTAAATAAAGGGTTATACAAATTTGTATAAAAAGCTTTCTTTTGAAAATTTTTAGTAAGTTTATATTCATACGCTTATAAACAACTTTTTTTGAACCTTTATTATAAGTTTACACTCTTACGCTTATAAAAAGCTTTCTTTTGAACATTTATTACAAGTTTATATTTCTACGCTTATAACCAATGTTCCTTTTCGATTATATTACGCTTATTTTCAAGCGTTTTATAAACAAAAAATCAACGTCTTGTAAGCTTAATGTTTATAATTGAAAAGTTAAAAAAAACTTTCTTTAAGTTTATTTTGCTTGTTGGGTATACCAGACAGTCTGTAGCTTCGTCCGGCGACCACACTGGTGCTGCGTAGTTTAAAACCGGCCGGCCTATTGCCTTGTATGTTGCCAGCAACGTTTCTTTGTCTTTGTCCCAAGTACTGCCGGCTAGCGACTTGAGGACCTTCTTGCGGCTCTGTACTTTATTGACAATAGCGGTTGCGTGCGCAGAGAAGGAGAGCAGGCTGTCGAATGTTACTCCGAGTATTTTTGGATTATTACCGTTGGAATTGGTGTGTCATCGACGTGAATTCCCAGCGGTAGCCTGACCTCCTTCGTCCAGGTTGTGAACAGGGTCGCAGAGGATTTTGTAGGGGAGAGGGCTAGACACTTTGCAGTGAAGAAGCGAGCAAGTTCGGAGAGATACCCGTTTACTTTCGAACACATGTCATCA
The DNA here is from genome assembly GCF_001687245.7 of Rhagoletis zephyria. Classification (NCBI taxonomy): domain Eukaryota; kingdom Metazoa; phylum Arthropoda; class Insecta; order Diptera; family Tephritidae; genus Rhagoletis; species Rhagoletis zephyria. The sequence goes on from NW_016157390.1 coordinate 116,734, forward strand.
ACTCCATTCCCAGTCGCCATAATCGAGCAATCGTCGGCGTAAAAGATAATCGAGACTCCCTCTGGTGGTTGAGGGAGCTTTGAAATGTAAAAGTTAAACAGTAGCGGGGAAAGGACACCACCCTGTGGAAATACGGGAGCAGCAAGGCCTCGAGTGTCTTCGCTACCGGGGAAAGGAGTGTTATCGGCCGATACGAATCTCCTTTGTTGGCAGGTTTCCCCGGTTTGAGCAGTGGGACCACTCTCCCCACCTTCCAGACGTCTGAGATGATGAGAGTCGCCATTGACAAAATGAGAGAGCAAGCGTTCATTCAGCAAAAATTATCCAACACGAAAACATATGATCACAAAACATATGGTTGCAATTTTTGTAAACAAACAAAATTGCATTTTCCGAGTTTTGGTATTTATATGCTTTCTGGCTGCCTGCTATGTGACTTTATGATAGCGCCAACTAGTTTTTACTTCTAGAAATGTTCCTGGCGAACATTGAACGTTCACTATCCTTTTTTTTCTATGGAGGCAACATGAATTTCAGTTTGTTTACAAATAAAACATAAATAAAGTCAGCTGGTGTGTCTTCTTCTTCCGGTTTTTGCAAGTAATGGGTAATTTCCTGTTCGTTTACTTGTTTGCTTTTTCATCTCTTTGGGAGAGAATTTTCGCTTACTCTCTTGATTTTGATTGTTGGCTGGTGTTGGCTAATTTTTAGTCTGTTCCTTTGAACTTCGGACTAAAACCTGTGGAACTGTCAAACTACAATTTTACGCTCTCAAATGAGAGTAAAAGGAGAACAGATGCAGAAGTGCATAGGAACGCAAAAAGCACTATTTCCTGTAAAAACGTCAGACGGTTTGTTTACATGTCACTGGTACTACACTGATTTGGCTGAAATATCACTAAATAATTATTAAAATCTATACATATTCAAATATTTCGTTGTTTACTTCCATTTTTTAACAAATATAAGGTTCTTTGCTTTCACCGCTTTCTGTTTTTGTCTGCACATGTAAATCAGCTGATCGTTCGACACTTTTCATGAACTTACAGGAAAAAAATCTCCGGACTAAATCCTGTAACTTCTGACTGCTCAGTTACTCTCTCAAATGTGTTCCCACTTACAGGTTTTATGTCAATAGGAACGACTTCCTGTAAGTTCTGACTAAATCCTGTAAACCGGACTGCTATTGGAACAGACTATTTGTTATCGAACGCAACTACTGTCAAATACACCGTGAACGCCATTTTTTGTTTACATAGCAGTTTTTTTTTATGATTGGCGATCTTCTAAATTTTGCTCAAATACACCAGCAAATTTAAAAAAATACTTTCAAAACTTGATATTTCTTCGCTAGGATATATTTAATAAGGTGAAAATGCAGATGCACTTTGGTTTTTGCTTATTCAAATTTGAAATCATTTGGATGCTGATGGTTTGACACTCTACCAAATTTTACCAGCAAAAATTCTTCAAGAATCTTGCAACTTCTGACAAAGAGAGGACCGCTTTCACTCTCCCATTTTTCTCCTACTTTGCCAGAGAACCGAGTACTGGAGCGCTTTCTGGTAAAATCCTGTAAATTATTGCAACTTTTTGCGAGTTAGGGAACGCAACTAATAAATCTTTGAAATTTGTGTATTAAAATTGATATTTTATACATAAATTTTACACATTTTTAGTATAATTAAAGAATAATTGCTTTTTGGTTCCAAAATGAGTTAACAATATAGTAAATATAGGCCCCTATTATGAGTTGCATTCGATCTTCATTTGGTATCATGGTGAGTAACGATTCGTGAGAGGATGAGAGTTTAGAAAGCTGGCCAGGAGCAGAAAACGTTTAAGAGAGTTTAAGCGTAGTCTTCCGAATATATTTTGACATACAATATATCTAAGAAAATTTGTGATCCAAATCTATTTAAAATATGTATATTAAAACTATAAACAGCTCTATGATTTTGTTCTCAGAGATCGTGCCAACAGAGTATTGGGATTTTCTTTCATAAGTAAAACCAGCCTTTCGAACTTGTGTTTAGTATTCACGATGTTAGAACTGCATGAAATTAATAAAACTGGTTTAAAATTAGTGTCTAGCTGCGAAAAAAGTAAGAAAAACAAATGCAAAATCATTTATTTTCACAATTTGCTAAGACCTCGCTGCACCAACGAAAGCAAAATTCTGTTCGACAGAAAATTCGATACTCAACAAAAATTTCGACACGGTTGCATAGCTCATAATAGAAATTTCACTTTCGATCTTCGATAGCCAGCGAGGGAAACAGCCTTCACAGCAGCACGTATAACAAGTGGCGGGTAGGCAACACAACTCATTAACACCACACATTCCAAAAGCACACGAAGATTTTACAATTTAACTGCAACGGACTTCAGAGCAAGGTCGAGGAGATAACAGTCTTCATGTGTCGGCACGGAATATTAATAGCTGCGGTCCAAGAGACTAAGCTGCATGGCAATTCAACATTGTTCATTGTTTCATGAATTTTGGCTAAAATTAGCTGCATAAACACAATATCATGAAATCAATTATACACGAAAATTAACCATGAATTTGGGCACCATTTCATGAAATCGCGAAGTGGAAATCCGACAAGGCCACGTTTAACAAACAACTAGGAACTAGGGTTAGGAAGTTTTTAGACCAAAAGCATGTAGTGGCATAACCATGACTTAAAACACTGGAAAAATTACTTGGATTTGTTCATATATTAAAGAAATTCAAATGCCCCAAAACCAATTTAAACATAACATGGACCACTTCTTGGTTCAACGCCTTTTGCAAATTCAAAAAAAAAAAGAAAAGAAAAAAAATTCGAAAGAAAAAATCACAACCCCACTGTGTAGTTTCTCGCTAATGTGGTGCCACTTTTGCAAGACACTTCATTTCATGTATTCGCAAATTATGCATAAGCGGAAAAAATATGAGTCTTCTTAAATTGTTCAAGGAACGTGTGAATTTTATAGCAATTAAATCCACTTTCAAGCAGCCTGGGCGATTTGAGTTGGAATGACCCCATTGTTATTTAGTAGGTTAATATTACAAAAAGGAACTAGGTTTTCTTAAAATAAAAAAATAAAAACAAAATATGTATTTATTAAACACTTCATCATGAGAAAAAATTAAAAATTAGATACTTGTATTACAAGTCTGACAGTGAGGAAAGATCTTTTAATAAGTTTTCTGTTGTTTCGTTGATAAAATTACGCCAATTGTGCTTAGTTATGGAATTGGACGTTTGTTGAAGCTGCTGGATCTTATTTTCTGTATCGATTTGAACTTCTTCCAGTAGATTGACATTACTTAACACGCGTAGGAGGGTTTCGACGTTTCGTTTAAAACTGTAGAGTAAGAAATAATTATAATAACCATTTTTCATTGAAATTACTGTTTGAGTACCATTCAAATTGTTGTGTTCTTCGCTGATAAGCCTCATATTGCCAACCCAATTGACGAGCGAGTCGTTCAGCATTCCCTTCCAGCTCTAACAATGATTTGCGCTCGCGCTCAATTTCGTTTACCATACTTTCACCGACGTCGCAAATTTTTTTAATGCACACACTAGCCGAATTTTTGCTGATGTTAGTCTCCATTTGTTCTAACTCGAAATTTAAATTATCTTTATAGGTTGTAAGTAAATTTGATGACTCTAGAACAAAAACAACAAAAAAAAAAATACCAATCATAATATATTTTTACTTTTTAGCCCAAATAGCACATATATGAAGTTTTATGGCCATAGGATAATGATAACTCGTGCCGACTTTTAGTTGAGGTTTTAGTTAATAACCTGAATTAATCGTGCATGAAATCTTTGGAAAAATTCGATATCTTTCCCATATTTTAGCGCATGTCTAGTAAATCTGAGTCTTTAAATTTTTAATTGGACGGCACGATCTCTCCCGAGGACATTAAAAAAATTAATTAAACCTTTCCACGTAGGCGGCCTTTGGCCGCACTTAAAAAAATAACCCTCATAAGTCAAACTTCAGATACGCGGTCCACAATATTAGGTGCATTTTTTTGTTAGCGAGCGACAAAAGAACGCTCAACTCGGGTAAAATTTCCTTTTAGCTACTTAAGCCACCGTGTTGGTAGCTGGCCATAAACATGCGATTAGTTTAACGGGATTTAGATACAAAAACCAATGACTAATTATGCGTGGTATTTGCGTAATATATACACACTGAGAAAAAAAACGCGTTGTAAAAATGAAATTTTTTTATTTGATTACCGTTTTAAAATGTATTCAATTCAAATACGCCCGTATTAAAATGAAGCTTTTTCCACTGCACGGATGGCGTTTTGAACGTCTCGGATGCTTTTTTTTTATGTAATTAAGAAAGTATATGTATGTATACAAAGCATGCACAGCGGTGACAACACATACATGGTACATGTTTATCTGTACAAAAGCACTAATCGCACGCTGTGATGTTAATTCAAACTAGAGATGAGCACGGGCCTAAATTTTCGGGCCCGGCCCGGCACGAGTGCAAAATCAACTTTCAAAAACACGCACGAGCCCACAAGAGCCAACTTTTATTGTATGTATACATATGTACATACATATGTACATTTACTTAATCGAATCAAGTTTTTACATCAAAGATTTTTATAATATATTTTCTGGGAAGTAGAAAAAGTGGAAGGTATTTTATTGTACAGATATGTAAACAAAACTAATAGGTATCTTATTTTTTCTATCGGTTTCCGAATATTTCTTATTTTGCTTTTCTCTTATCAAAAGAGTTTTAATATGTACTATTCTCTTTGAATAAAAACAAAAGCTTATCTAAATTTTTAGTATTAGCAACGGGCTTTTTCGTGCTTATTCGTGCTTTTATGAAATTTTACTGAACGCCCATGCACGCACGAGTTCGTGCTGAGAGCAAATGTTCCGGCCGGTGCCCGCGGGCTAACGCAGGGGCAAATTTAAAACGAGTTGGGTTAGTGCTCTTTCATATGCGTATTTTCTTAAATTTAGCACGTTTTTCTTAATTCTAAAATTTTTTCCCTCAGTGCATTTATTTAAAATATAAGTCACGTATATAAGGAAACAAAAATGTCCCTCTCCACTTTCCCATTAATAATTCACAATATAGCAGTTTTTCAAGTCGCGTATTTTTTAACCGAACTGGCTGAACTCGGATAAATAGCCGAGTTTGTGTTGTTGCTTTGCGTGTGTTTCGTCACTTAAGCGAGTGTTCTTTTGTATCTCGGCTGCAAAATAATGCACCTAGTGTTGCGTCCAACTTTTTCACATTTTACGGATATATTGGATCTACATAGGTAGCCAAGGAAAAACTAGTTTGTCCTAAGATCGGGTTTGGCCGGTACCATATACATATATTAATAGGATTTAAATTAAAAAAATCAAAATTAAAAATCTTGAAGGATAATATCTTTAAAGGACATTTTTGACATGAAAACAAGGAAAACAAAAGTTATGATTAATCTTGTTTTGAATTTTTCTTTTATTTAAGTTTTATTCTATATTTTGTGTAAACTTTTAGAAATAAATTAAAATTTTTGGTCTCAATAACAACAGTTTATAAGGCGAACTTAGCACAGTGCGTAGGCAACTGGCTAAGTCAGCTAGGGTCGTTGCATCGAATCCCACTGTAGAGATCTGATGAGGAGATGTGGTGATATCCGAAATATCTATCACTTCTACCATTTTTATAAATTAGTAAAAAGAGTAAGTTAACAAAACACGCGAACTGCACAAAGATTATTCTGATAACTTTGATTGCAAGTCGTCACGCACGGTGGGTCGGAACCAAGTTCAATCCAAAGGTCTTGGCACTTAAGATTTTCTTATGAGACTCTTTTCTATTTTGTTTTCTAAGTAATTTAAGACGAAAGGGGAAAAAATCTAAAGCATAACAGAAAAGAAGTTCAGAAGAAAATTTGAAGTGCCAAGACCTTTGGATGGAGCTTGGATCCGACCACCGTGCACGGGTTGCCGTGGTCCGAATTGCATTTAATTTTATTTGGATAGTTTTTAAGACAAAACCAATAAAATGAGGGGTATGCGTTAAAAAAAGAACTTTGGTCTTTTGAGACAGTCTAATGTAGCTTATATTATGTAATAAAACTTCACAAATTTATGAATAGAATAAAACGAATCACCATTCATCCATTTTTGACCGGTACTGTACATAAAAAAAAAATATTCCGAAGAACTGACAACCTCCTCCTTTTTTAGAAGTCAGATAAAAATGCTTAAAGATATTCCCAGAAAAACAATTTTATAGTTATTAGTTTGCAGGTACTTATATGTATGTAGTTTTACAGCCTTGCCTTACTGTCTATTCCCAGAGAAGGTTAAATATAGAGAACGTACGAAAACTCTGACTGGCATTTTTCGAGCCAATTGAACGGCCGAAGTGCATCCAGACAACGTTAAATAACATACTTACATAACAACATTAATAACATACTGCAGATAAATTTGCCTTTCGTAAATATGTATATTTTTATTCACTGCTTTATATACACCCCTATTCTGCAACTCTTTCGTATTCGGATTTTGCCATGAATCGTAGAAATAGTATGCTGCAATCCGAATCATATTTTCGAATTTTCGAAATTCGTAACAAAGGCATGCCTAAAAACGAACGAGTAAGCTTTTTTGCGTAATTTTGTACGAAAACAACTCTGTGTCGGAGGCGAAATAAAAGATGTAAATCGATGTGTGTTTGCAAGAGACATTGGTGGTATTCATTTAAACAGATAAATTTGCCTTTCGCATATACGTATATTTTTATCCACTGCTTTATATAAGCGAGCAAAAAAGAATATTTGTTGCCCCTTATCGAGAAACTTGGGTCCGGTTTAGTTAATGTACAACGATTTTGGGTTGTTGTGTCCAAACGCATAACCCAATCCAAAAACTTTAACATACACGTGTAATAAAAGGATTCACATTTTATTTAAGATAAATGTCTCAAATTTCCTAACACTAGCTTATTAATAAACTCGGTTTGCACTATGCACTTTTTTACAAATTTCGACGTGGGTTCTGCGCAAAAATACTGTGGACGGCGTAGCCGGAGTGATATGCACAAGAAATGTTGTATACCTTTGACATGCGGAAGCCCCTCTTCCCCGCAACACAGAAATGAGAATTCTACTTAATCCCTAAGCGCGGCCGAAGGCAGAAGCAAGCGCAACAGGAGGTGGACCTAGCAAAGTGCATGTTTTTAATGGCTTGGAAGAAGCTGTTATTGCATTAACTGGATTGAGAGCCAGTTCTTCAGGCATAGGAGGAGTTATGGCCTGTGGTTCAACAATTCAACCAGAAGCTGGCATAGATGCACCCATGGTTACTATGCCCAACAGCTCCGCATATCTTTGTGAAATTGGATTTTTCGTTTTCGTAGTGTAGCTACGAATTACGAATTACGAAAATTCGGGTTCTAGAATAAGGGGGTATATTTTCTACCATATTTACCACCAAAGGTAAAAATCTATCTACCAATATTTTGCGACAAGAAAGTAAATGGATTTAAATGAACATAGATATTTTGTCATCGAACACACCTAAAATAAAAATGAAATGTTTACTTTGACATTCCTGATCGAATCAAATTTTATACGAAATTTCTTTTGGAGCATTCGGTAGAGTTCGCTTTTTCAATTCAAATTGAGAAGAAAACTGAGTATGCAGTTTTTAGCCCATTAAATTTTAGTATAGAGGCATTTTATGTCACCGCGGCCACCTCTGTGCGCGACCTATCAGGATTTGGATGAAAGTTAAAGAGATTGAATATCTAGGTGACATTAATATACGTGCAGCATATTTTGCCGATATGACGTAGGGTTGCCTATTTACACGGGACTTAAATTTTAAGAAAACGTCACACATACCTTTCTTTAAAGTGCTGTATCTTGGAAACCTTTTCATAAAACTTAATGAAAAAAATGTATTCCTTCTGTCTTATTATGGCCTTTAATTGTACATTTTTTAAATTAATGAGCAACGTATACAAAAAAAATTAAACATTTCTCTTTTTTTTTGATTATAGCATTTTAAAAAAATTAAACATTTTTCTTTTTTTTGATTATAGCATTTTAAAAAATTTTTATTTTTAGATAAAAACAATGTCTATAATGTCAACTTTAAGTACCCAAATGGGCGTAATGGGCTACTTAGGCGTATGGACAGTAGATCGTCTAACGCTCGAGCAATATGATAAATAGACATTGAAATTTTATAAAATTGTATATTTTTGAAAGAGGGGTGTAAAAACAAAAACAATATGAATAAATCATGGTAACTTTACTAAAGGTCTGAATTAACGAAAATCGCTTCAAATGGCGGAATTCAACTTTGTTGCAAGTTCACATAGGAAATCTGCTTACGACATGATTGGAGGTAATTTTAAGAGACTAGCAGCTAGAGCAAGTCTTCAACTCATGATGTTACAACAAATTCGTACACCCGAAACCCTCTATCATGGGGCGCCGTATGTTTCCAATGGGATGCCTGTAAAAAATAACTGCAACTAACTTTTCAGTGGACTTTATTTCGACGCATTCAGCTTCTGCTTAAGTTTAGGAGAGCGAATTCTTCGCCATGCCCTTCTTAATTTGCGTTTTTTACTTATTCAGTTAGGAATGTTTTTCACATGACTATTTATATTATAGGTATATCGTTACTTAAAGGTGAAAAGGTGCCATGTCCATTTTTTGAAATTGTTCAGGAGACGACAAATAGATGTAGTGCAGTGGGGACGAAAAATAGATGCATCAAAACGTGAAATTTGAAAAAAATGGACTTGGCACCTTTTCACATTTAGGTAGCGATATAACGAGCCCTAACCGAAAAAAAAAACTTAAGCGACATTTTTCAAAAACTTTCTTTTTGATGCAGAAAGGCCACTAGAGCATCTAGATGCAATTCTGCATCAAAGGGAATATTTTGAGAAAAAAAATGCCGCCTACGTTTTTTGGCGGTTAGCGCTCGATAATAGCCCGAAGCCCAAATTTCGGCTGAAATTAAAAGCAAGTTATGTTTGTTTATTTTATAATTGTCAAGGTTAATTAGTGCTCATTTACACATGGCGATTTTAGTTGCGGCAACTCTACGTTTGTAGGAGAGAGCATGACGAGAAAAGGAGAGGGGCACCGAGTTGCTCGTGCTCGGGCAACACTCTTTGTGCTCTCGTTCGTCTGTATAAATTGAGTTAGCGGTTCACAGCTGACAACAACAATTGCAAAAAAGTCGCCGTGTGTAAATGAAACGAGCAACACCAGAAGGCGATATGAAAAATCGCACCGACAAAAGTTTTCGTGTATAAACACAGACTTAGGAAATTTATTATTTTATTATTATATCGCACGTTCAATAATATAGAGATGTAACTCAAAATTAACGTTTTTGGAGATTAACAAGCCTGATAAGTAGAATATGTTAAGCGAAGATATGTATATTTCCATCTGTATTTTGGTATACCAACTGTATGAATTGATCAAACTTTGATTGCGTTTTCCCACAAAATTTAAAAATAGTTCTGTACATTGCTAAACGAGCGATATGTTGGAGTAGTAACAACGCTAATTTTTATGCCATTATATGGAGGGCAGTTTATTTTTATTTTTATTTATATTCCTATAGTCCAGCGAATAAAGAAGTTCCAAAATCTTGTAACGGTCCTTTTTACGAAAAAAACCTGGTTGCCGAGTTTGTAGCTTAGAAAATTAAACAAAGGATTTTTTAAAAACTGCATACAAAAAAAAAATTCGGCCATTCGTTTTTAGAATTCCAAACACGATCATTGCAAATACAGCCATTTTATTTTTGGTGTTTTCGTTTTTACCAAAAAGTGTCGCCTTTTGACTGCTACTTCCTTTTTTCGTGTTCGATTCTAAAATAAAGGCAAACGGTGAGAAAATGTTGTGTTCGTTTTATAAAATGTTACAGGAGTAAGACAAAAAAAGGCACATGCTTCTCTGCCCTTTGAAGCTTTTCCAGGGGGATGAGCGCGCTGAAAATCAGACGGTTGCTCAAAACGACAATATTATGAAATGTATGAGCTAGACAAGGACTAGAAGATAAAAACATGCCCTTTTACAGGGTTGAGTTTAACATAAAACCCATTTGGCACCGTGAAAGGGCAAATTTTTTCGAAGAAACGAAATCACTATTAGATACCTGCATGCATTTTTCATCAAGGACTTTTTTCCTGCAACTTAAATAAGAAATGCGAATATGACACCCAACATCTCTACATTTTTCATGTTTTCGATGTCTTGAAGAGTGAACACCAGGTGTTGTATACTGTCGTCTAGTTGTATATTGTTGAAATTTCACAACTATGCCCTACGCGCCAGCAGCTCATCAAAAGTGTAGAAAATATGAAGCCATTGATCGATTTTAGAGAGACTTCGTAAAGGTTTTTGGGCTCGCATATTTGGAAAATTCAAAATGGTGGATACACCACCCGGATGATTTCTAAGGACATGCGACCTGCAATACTACGTACAAGACCCACCTAGCGACATGTATTTCGAGGCAAACGGACCTCAGATTCGGATTCAGTGGGTGGAAATATATATCGGTAGATGGGTCTGGTTAAAAGCACACACAACTTTTTTTTGTGTGCCTTATTAGATAGTCTAGTCCAGGGATGGGCAGATTTTTGGCTCTTAAAGTAGTCAAAAAGTCAGCAAGTACTACTCAAGATGTAAATCAGTTCTCAGGATAAAGGGGGTGTAAAAAATACATTAAAAGCGTCATATATATTAGTAATAAGTTGGAGTACAAGACATTTTAATGCGCTCTTCTTCCCCCTTCATGCTGACTCTTGATGTTACCCCTCATCTAGCACCTAAATGTGCCAGGCCGGTTCCTAAGTGCAAAAGGCTCCTGGGAGCCACTTAGCTCATCCCTGGTCTAGTCCATTCAATCAATTTCAGAACTTTATTTTGGACATTTTTCGCCCCGTTTTGATTAGCTGCTAGTCTATAGTGCTATGGTGTGAAAATACAGCCCTTAACAATACGGCAGTATGCAACACATTGTGAGCTTCCTAATCGTTATTAAAGAATACCTTGATTCAGGGACTTCGGTGTTAGCGCTGTTATATTCGCGGATGTCCGGCAGGAATTATTCAGACTGATTTCTTTCTTTTCTTTTACAATGGTTGTAGTAGTTTTAGTGGCTCGCGAGCAGCTTTGCGAAAGGTTTAGTGGTGTGTTCGATATGCCTGCTAAATTGACTACAAATTCTTCATGATGAACAACGCGATCTCGCTGGGTGATTATGGATGTTGCTGTGGTGCTGACATGACATTTAGTTACGCTGGTAGTTTTTTGAAAATTTTTCATCGGCACTTGTGGCGTTACAAACTCGTGTTGTGGTAATTTCAAAGTCTGCGAATTTGGATTAACTACATCGTTGTGTGAAATGGTTGAGTACTCGCTATCACTATCGTTTTCTGATCTTGAACAATATATAAGACTACTTTGAGGTATTAACATATTAGATTCCTTAGCTTGATTAGGTAAGTCACAGAAATTTTTCTTAGTGACTGACTTTGGGTTACGCTTATTCGGTCGCTTTGTTTGAATAGTTATATTTTTAGTTGACTCACAGTCAGATGTAAACAGTATATCGGAGATATCCATCAAGCTGGGAAACGTCGGACAATCGCTAAACTCTTCGTAGTCACTTACAGCAGTTGCTTCCTCCCGTCCAGTGTTTTGACGACATTCTTGTATTTCTTCAACTTGGTCTTCATTTATTTTATCGGTATCTTCTGAAACTGATGAAATGCTCCTAATACTAGTTGCCTCGATCTCATTATTATTATCTTGAAATAACTGTGTTGAAGTTTTCGCGGTCACTTTTGGATTTAATGAACAGTTTAATGTTTGATTTGTTGCATTCGTGGCTACAGTTCGGTTGAGAGCATTTCGTACTGATTCATTTTGTTTGTAAGATGTGCAACTACGAAGTACCGCATTTGCAAAGTTTTCCATTTCCGCGGGGTATATGCACTGATTTTTCTCATCGGATGCTATTTCGTTAGGCTTTGCGATTTTGTGTGGAATATCCTCTTGTGCCTTTATTTCATCGAATGGATTCTTATAAAGAGAAAATAGTTGTATACATATAAGAGTTCGAGTATGTTAAAATAAAACGATATTATATAAATTTATTTGTAATACAAGCAGATTAACTAAATAAATCTCAGCTCCTTTAATTTTTTTATATACGTTAATGAAATTTTAAGGATTAAGTTCAGAGTAAATTCAAATTCGTCATCCTCGACAAAAATTTTTCAACGCATTGCGACGCCACCGATTTTACCTTTTTCGTTGATCGTCAAAAGAGTACGTTCATCGTTTATATTTTTGAAGCTGATGTTGTTTGGTAACATACATACAAAAAATAGTAATAAAAAAGTAAGGAAGTATAAGTTCGGGCGAAACCGAACTTCATATCCCCGGCGCAGGTATCAAATATCGTCGGTTCAACTTTCTCTGAACTACCTTGGCATGATAAGCAAGTGTGTTTTCGCCCGTTTTCAGACGTTTTCTATAATATACAGAGTTAGACTTAATGATATAACTGAACCCAGTTAGGTACAAATCGATTAAGTTGTTACCGACGTTCACCTTTGTAGTTATAAAGTGGGCGGTGCTACGCCCAATTCCTAAAAGTGTATAGCAGTTATTTATTGTAAGGAGAATGTTGTAATTATTAACTTGGAGTAAATTAGCGTCCTCAGTTATTGAAATATCGGAGTTTTCGGATTTCTGAAATTTACCGTTATACGGGAAGTGGGTGTAATTTTAGTCCGATTTGAATAATTTTCAACAAATTTCTTTTCCGTACCAAGGTTATTAAGTGCACCGAGTTCGGTAGAAATTGAAAAATCGGTTACCGAGATACACATTTGTGGTCAGAAGGGGGCGGCGCCACGCCCATTATCAAAAAAATGCATAATAGTATAATTTTCTGCTAAGTGGTCATTGTAATTATCGATTTTGCAGTCATCGACTAATACTCATCGTGAGCAGACGTCGGTAGCTTCTCTCTCGGCTTTGATCGCAAGCGCAAATTCTTAATGCAAGTGTCATTTCAAAGTCAAACTCCAAAGCAACGCACGTGTTATTCGTCACGCCAAGTGCAATTTATAATTACAAGTGTCTATTGTCTTAATTATTAAAATACGAATTAAGAACAAAAACACCCAAAATGCCCTCCGGGTCCTCCCCGTTTGGGGATAATCGGTTTGCGTCGCTTTCCGAAAGTCCCCAAGCAAAGCGACGAAAAAAACCACAAAGACTGGATTTATCCTTCCCCGACCTACCCACTGCAACAACTAAAACACCCAAATACATCGTAGTGACATTAAGAAATTGTGAAAAGAAAATTACAGATTTTTCCTGCTTTGCGGTGAACCGAGGCTTACACCTCATTACAAAAAACATTATACAAATTACACCCACAAGAGACGGCCACCTACTCGTTCTGGTGGACTCACATAAGGACGCTGATCAATTTCTTAAAACAAATTCCCTGACTGGTATTTGTGAAATTGCTTGCAAACTTCTCGAATCATTGAACTTTGTAAAAGGTACCACCCCCTGCCTAATCAACATACCAGAAGAGGAAATCATTAAGGAACCAAGCTCTCAAAAAGTGACAGGTGTGTATAAATTCATGAACGAAGGAGTCCCCGAGCCAAGTCAAGTAGTCTTCTTAACTTTTGAACTTTTTAATTTGCCAGAAAAATAGACATTTTGTGGTATTCTGCAAAAATTCGACCATATTTTCCCAATTCAATGAGATGCAAATCATGCCAATATTTAGGGCACACAGCAAAACATTGTAGAAACAATCCCACATGCGTCAATTGTGGTCTCCCTCCCACGACCCCGACGTCTGCATACAAACTAAATGTGTCACCTGCTCAGAAGAGCACCCCGCCTCATCAAGGCAATGTCCAAAATTTGTACAGCAGAAAGAAATCATACAAATCAAAACAACAAAAAAATGTACTTTGCGTGAAGCAAAAGCAATCTTTAGAGCAAACGCACCAAAGCCCATTGATACCGCCCAGCTGGCCCACAAAAATACCAAACTCAAAGCCAAGTAAACACAAAAAACAAAACTAAACTAATACCTACAACAACTAATAATCCAACTTCTCCCTTCTCAATAACACCGAACATACCAAATTCTCAAAACTTCGCTCAACAAAGAACCCCTGTTACGCAGGAAAACATCGTTGATGAATTAATCAGCTCTCTTTCCACCACAATATATCCACCACACTCAATATCAATAGCATCGCAAACCAATGATCACAATAAACATAACAACATACACCTCGCATCTCTTAATCCTCCACTATCAATCTCTCCTACAGAAGAACTTAATAACAACGATTGCGTATCTCCTTCTTCGGTATTCTCCAATGGGGAATTCTCTTACTTAGGAAAAAACAACTTATAACGCCCTATGCATATTTCTATACTGCAATGGAATATGAACGGCTGAAACAATAATTACCACAAACCACTACTAATTATAAAACAACAAAATCCCGACGTAATATGTATACAAGAAACACACCTTCCTTTCAATAAACATAATATCTTCTACCCTTCTTCACTGGGTATTTTTGTAACCTAGATACGAACCTAAGTGCAAAACAAGGTATTGGTATCCTAATCAAAAAAACATATTCCACATGAAGCTTTAAATATTAACTCTAACATATGCACACTGGGGATTGAGGTGCGCCTTAACCCTAAAGTGACTGTACTCAATAGCTATATACCGCCGCAACAAAGTTTCTCATCCAGAGAAATGCTTAAAATTTTTATTTTTTTTATTTAGTTCGTCTATGAAACAAGTGCATAACAATAAGAAAAAAAAAACACGAATAAGTACGCCAATTATATTGACTGGGGATTTTAACTCCTGGAGCCCACTCTGGGGCTCGCACGATGTACTGTACTAAATAATGGTTCACCCACGCACTTATCTACACATAGTTATTTTACCCATATTGATTTGACTTTAGTACCACCCAGTCTCATACCAAACTGTAAATGGAAAATATCGGTAGCGATCACTACCCGATAACCACTACCTTTCGGACCCAATATAAAACTGAAAAAACGTGCAATATCGGTGAAATTTAAAACTGTCCAAACTGATTGGGACATATACAAGGCGAACAGCATTGAGCGTTCGGAAGACAAACACACTGATCCTTCTAAAACCTTTTGAACAAAGCAACAATTATTCAATGCGATTTAAAAATCTGGGAGAAAATGGCTCTCAATTGAATGATTCTTGCGATTTTATATGTGTATAAAATTCCATTACCTTATAATAAGTGGCTCCAGAGATAACCGATATTAGAATTTCAGTTCGTATGGGCGATGCCACGCCCCCTTTTCCAGAATTTACCACTCTTCGCCATAAGTACGGTATTGACAACATATGTTGCTGTGTCAAATTTCGGGACGTTGGCATAAGCGGTTCCAGGGATAAGCGATGAGAATTTCAGTTTGTAGGGGCAGTGCCACGCCCCTTTCCCATTAGCGGTTCCAGAGGTAAACGATATGAGAATTTCAGTTTGTATGGGCGGTGCCACGTCCCCCTTTCCCAGTACCAACCGTTTTTCACCGTATGTAGGGCATATACAATCTATGCATATGTGCTAAGTTTGAGTTCCCCAGCATAATTCGTTTTAGAGATATAGTGGTTTTCCCATTTTAGTCTATATGTCAGATGCCACGCTCCCTATGTATCGGGATTAACATTTCTGGATTAAATGAAGTTATATCCTTTAAATCGGTGGATGTTTCATTGAAATCGAGTGAACGGTGCCTTCAAAAAAGGGATTGCAAAATTTTCTTGTGGCGTATTTATATATAGATAACATTAGCACACACCGTCTAAAAGTGAAGTATGTATACATATGAAATGTTAAAAAATAAATTTGGTTTTTTAGACATCAAAATCTTACTAACCATCAAAACCTACAAAAAAACAAAGACATCAATCCGTCTTTTAATAGCAACAATAATAGGCATTTATTAATTCAGTACCAGGTTGACCGAGTTTTGTTTGGAAAGCATACACTTTTTAAACTTTTCAAGATTTGGGTATCAAACAATGGTAAATTTAAAAAAGTTTTTAATGTTATTTTGTAAATGGAATTTCTTATTTAACATTACGCCTATCCCGAACCTCTTTCCATACAAATTATGTATGCCGATAAAAAAATATTATCAATGCGTTAATATTTTAGCCCAAGTGAGAGAAACTTAAAAAAAAACTTTGAAAAAATATTGTTAATTAACAACAACATTTTTGCCGAGTCAGTATCTCAGAATTCTACAAAAAGATTGTTTTTAAAACAAATTAAAAAATTTTTACTTCTTGAATCTAATAATTTATAAAAATACTTGATATCAAAAACTAGGTGGCAACCCTACAAAAAAATATACCGAAGAGTACATATTTTGAGAGCAAATTTACTGCGTATACATACATACATATGTACCTAAATACAAGAAATAAATGCTCGTTGAAATTAGTAAGATACAAATGGGTATTAAAAACCCTGGCAACTATCAACGTAAATATTTATTTATTCAACTTCCCAAAAATACCTTTCATTTGACATCCATATTCAGCTATTTTAGTAACATTTTGTACATTAAAAATAATTTCTTAAGCGACAACTCTTAAGGTGTTCTTACATGATATGTATTTGCATCTGTAAATGTGACTTTTTCAATACATACATATGTAATTCCGTATGTCTGTCAAATTCACAGTCTTTGTTTAACTATTTAAAAATACGTTCTTTGAAAACGAAATAAACTAAACTCAAATGATTCCATCTGTGTGTCAGATGAAAATTGAGACATTTCTATTTCATATGTACGTGCATCTGCTTTGTACAGTAACAAATCTAATTTGCCTTTACATGATATGTTGACATTCCCATATATAAAAAGTGGCATGTACACATGCAAATACATATCGTGTAAGAACACCTTTACCACATAGCCAGAGCATTGTTTTTGGAGCTTTCTTTTAGCAACCGTAAAAAGTAATATTGTATCTTAATTTTAGAAACAAAAAATAGAAAACAGGTGGTAACCCTTTTCAAAACAAGTAAGAAAGTCTAAGTTCGGGCGGAGCCGAACATTAAATACCCGGCGCAAATATTAGATATATGATTTTCACCTTTCCGAAAGCTACCGCTACATGGTAAGCCGGGGTGTATCAATTTTGAGTAAATTGAAGATTTCGTATTTCTCTAAATTACCGTTATATGAGATGTGGGCGTGGTTATTATCCGATTTTAAAAGTTTTCTGCCATTTGGTATCCTGTACCAAGGCCATAACTGTGCCAAGTTTGGAAGAAATCGGTGCAGCGGTTGCCAAGATATACACATGTAACCATAAGTAGGCGTGGCTACGCCCATTTTTCAAAAATTCATAACATCCTTATTTTTCGTCTAAAAGTTGTTGTAAATGTGAATTTTGAGTTAATAATCTTCAGTAGTTACTAAAATATCGCAGTTTTCGTATTTCTGAAAATTACCGTTATATGGGAGGTAGGCGTGGTTATTGTCCGATTTTGCCCATTTTCAATACCATCCGTCCTACGCCCGAAAGAAGTACACGTACCAAGTTTCGTTAAGATATCTTAATTTTTACTCGAGTTATCGTGTGCACAGACGGACAGACGGACGGACGGACGGACAGACAGTCACCGCTTAATCGATTTCTCTTTTCATCCTGATCATTTATGTATACATTTGTCTATATCTATCTCGATTCGTTTTGCCTGCTACAAACAACCGTTATGTGAACAAAGTTATAATACCCTTGTGCACAAGTGCGCTCGGGTATAAAAATTTCTTAATTGTGGATTTTAAAAACACTCCATTTGATAAGCATATGATGTGGTGTTATTTGGTTTGTAACTAATTTCGATAAGTGGCAGCATTATACGAATATTTTCGGAGATTACACCTATCAAGATAACCACAAAATGCAAAATTTGAAAAAATCGTTAGAGCCGTTTCCGAGAAGTCTACGGATATAGTATATACATGTGGGCAAATCTCCGGAACCGTGCGATTTAACGCTAAAAAAACGTAAATTTTTAAATTGAACGCACAAAGATAAAAATATCCAAACAAATTGTTTGAAATTCATTGAGGAAATATTACATTCGTGTGTGACTTATTTTGATCAAATGATTAAAGAGTTATAAGTAAAAAACGATGACACGGTGCTACAAACAAAAGTCATGAAATACACCCGAAACAAAACCTAGTGTAGGATTTAGGTATGATCGAGTACAACGTGGAAATAGGGTCACGTCAATTTTTTTTATACCGAAAACCCGTTATTTTCGTACTTGATACATTTATATATTAATAGCTTAACTATTTACCATCCGATTTTAAAAATCGAGCTTCGAACTTGATGCACTTATCTATTAATAGCTTAAATATTTTTCATCCGATTTTAAAAATCCATCAAGTTTTGAAAAGAGGATTTATAGACCTTTAAAACGATGTATAACAAAATTTACAACAATAAAATACACTACACAATAATAATTTTTAACCAAATAACCTGATAACCAGGCAAGTGTGAACAACCTCAATAAATTGTAAGGACTTAGCTTGTTGGGAGTTTACATCGGTTAAATTTTAATGAGCCTCTATTTTTATTAATTTTTTGAACTTTCATCACCACTAATTTCAAAAATTTCTATGAAAGTTGCCAACTATGTGATATTTATCTAAAATCAATCCATTGCAATTGCATATAAATTTTCGAAGTTAGGCAATTTAAGCAAAAAATACGGCCTCGAATTTATATGTGTGTACGTACCGTACGTGCAGATTTTGGTGTGGCACCGCACTCTTATATCATATAAGCGTATCTCAAAACCTACTTGACCGATCTCGACCAAGTCGGACAAAAACCACGTGCTCCGCCCACATAACGGTAACTTAAAAAAACTCAAGGCTAGCTATATTTCAGGGGGTAATGTTTGTCCGATTTCAAAAAAAAAAAAATCAACATGGTGAGGTATCAACTTATTCGAAAATAATTGTTCTTTTAGACAAGTATTACATATTTGGCAATTTTCATAGAAATTAAAATTTTACCGATGAAAACTCCCAACAAGCTAAGTCTAACAATATATTGTTATACATCGTTTAAAATAATAATTAGGGAGTTCACAGGGTGTTGTACACTGTCGTACTGTTGTATGTCATAAACTTTAAACTGCTAAAACTATATTTAAGGAATTCGTAAGCTAACACAAAAGTTTTATTATGAAATTTCATACAATTAAAAAATAGTTGGTGGTGATTTCAAGTCCTCTAAACATTTATTTAGCCGTTAAAAACTTTACAACATACAACAATACGACAACTACGACACCTTGTGAACCACTCAAATATAAATCCTCTTTTCAAAACTTGTTCAATTTTTAAAATCGGATGGTAAATAGTTAAGCTATTAATAGGTAAGTGCAAGTACGAAAATAACGGTTTTTTGGTATAAAAAAATGGAGGGTTCAAGAACTATACGGGACCTATTTTGATGTTGTACTCGACCATACCTACAACCTACACTAAGTTGTGTTTCGGGTGTATTTCCTGACTTTTTTTTGTAGACCCGTGTCCTTTTTGAAAACTCAACATTAGCGATACTTCTAGAGGGCTTGGTTTTTGTCCGAATTCAAAAATTTTCCAAACCGTATTTAAGATGGTCAGGAGGCGCAATGTGTATGTAAAATTTGGTGCAGATTGGTGAAGTGGTTTTCGACATACAAATATTTGATATAAGTGGGTGGGCCATGCCCAGTTTCCAAACATTTTACAAAGTTGACTTTTCGATATTTTATATTTCATTGACCGATTTTGAAAGTTAGCATGGTGTGCGTTATTGACACCAAAGATTTTACGATTGTTTTATTTCTTCGACGAGTTATTTGCAAGCAAATTTTTATGCAGGTTTTACACTTTTTGAAATATTTCCACAACCATTCTTTCGAATCTTATCATTTTTTGACAGCAGTTAGAGAACTAATTGGGCAACAAATAAAGGGGTCAGTTTGTAAAATTTCAATTCTTGTTTTATAAAAAATTATATTTTTTTTACCAATTTTCATATACCTAGGAAAGGAATTCAAAAAGTATTATTTGCGCTAAACATTCAATTTTACTTTCATACAGCAAACTTACTGTACCATTGATTGACTTAAAGCTTTTTACCAAAAAAATCAACCAAGTTTAAAAAAATATAGTACAAATGAACTGAAAAGCAAAAAAATAATAATTTGATAATTCTTGATTTGATACTTAAGTTTTAAAATTTTATTTTGCTTTTCAGTTCATTTGTATTATATTTTTTAAACTTAGTTAATTATTTTTGGTAAAAACCTTTAAGCCAATCTAAGGCACAGTATTTCTTTGTTATGAAAGTAAAATTTAATGCTTAGCGCAAATAATGCTTTTTGAATTCTTTTTCTAGGTATATGAGAAGTGGATAAAAAATTCAATTTATTAAAAAAATTGTATTTATTTATTTATTATACAGAAATTAAGTGATAAATCACCTTACTACAATAACTAGGAGCACTAGTAACTAAGACCTTCAGCTCGCTTGTCAACTTCTTGTATATCTAGTACCGTGGGCGTAGCCAGGTAGGGGCAGAGGGGTGCTCGAGCCCCCTCTAACTTTCAAATTTTCCTTATATATATATAAAATAGTACCCTGAAATGCCAGCTTAATAGGTACGGACATAGCGGTCGGCTTTCCGCCTTGAGGATGTGGTTTGGGGATAGTGTGAGATGGAGATGTCTTTTTCGGTAGTTAGATTTGTAGAGGTTAATTTTATATTATTGGTAGTGGTGGGTTTTGTAGATTCCTGAGCAAGACCACTGGGAGCACGAGCAGCCGTGCCAGCATAAGATGATGTTGGTGATATTTGAGGTAGCTGCGAAATATAAATAGAATTTGCTTGCTTCAGAGAGAATTTTTGTTGCGTTTTTATTTTAAGAATTTCTTTTTGTTGAATACATTTGGTGCATTTGTTGTGGTTAGATGGGCGCTCCTCGGCACAGTTGGCGCACTTAGTGCGTATGCAGGTGGGGTGCAAGGCTACAATTCACACATAAAGGGGAATTTTTGCAGTACTTCGCCGTGTGACCTAGCACTTAGCATGATTTGCAGCGCATTGGGTTAGGGATGTATTCCCTAACCCTTAGTTCCCAGCAAACATTCTCCAATCTCAAACGTTAGAGAACAGCTCGAAAAACTATCGAGAATCATAGCGATCTCAACAAAAATGGGACAAAGTTCTCGACTCGAGAAAATATTAATGCTCTAATCAAATTCAAATGTTGATATCTAATGGGATTCGAATGTGAATATCAAACTGCGAGTTTTTTTTTTATTAAATAAAACGCTCTGTTTGTAAAATTTTTATGAAATGTATTTGCAGTAAGATAATAATGAATTATTTTGACTTAAAAATAATTTATGATTCGCTCATTTGGAATATTATTTATTTACATTTATTTGAATTTGCATTGTTTCTCTAATCGTTCTCGAATCGAATTCTAATGTAGTTCTCTAACTACGTCATCGACTCGATAACGATTAGAGAATTGCCCTAGTTATCTAATGTAGAAATCCAAATTTCGGTAACCAAATCGATAAATATCAATCACAAAATCGACAAATATCGATCAAAAAATCGATAAACATCGATAATAAAATCGATAAATATCGATAATAAAATCGATAAATATCGATAACAACATCGATAAATATCGATAAAAAATCGATAAATATCGATAACAAAATTGATAAATATCGATAACAAAATCGATAAAAATATCGCTAACAAAATAGTTACAAAATATATACATGCGTAATTATCTTGACTTACCATACAAAGTGGTCGCTTCTTCATTTGCTTGGAGGACTTGCGTGATGCCTGAGATTTTCCTGCAAGCAAAAACTCATGTGGTACATCTTTTTTAACTGCCCGTGGCAACGTTTTTCGAGATCTCTTGGATTCCAAAGTGGTGTTCTGCTGATCAGTAGGATTTCGTCGAATTTTGAAATTGCGATAAGATCTACCTGGTTCGGCATCACTAACAACACGGTTTTCATATTCATCCAATGGCAGATTCGAAAAACAGGAATCAAAAAGGTTGCGCGGATTGGAATCAAGCACACTTGTGTTGATAACGGTATTCATTTCGTTAGTGGGTATATTGCTACTTATGTTTGGTTCTGATCGATTTAATTCTTTGTTCGAGTTCAACATGGGTTTAACCTCGTTAACTTTCTTGGCCTTTTTTACGGGAACATCAATAGATCTTTGAGTTTTATTTCTGTTTGATTGATAAATTACAAAATTACTTCTTTCGTATTAATTCATAGTTTAAGATTTCCCCAAATCTATCAATTACAATTAACAAGTTTCAAAATGTGTAATGTATACAAACCTGGCATTTTGTTTCCGGGCTATTCGTCTCGGTTTGCTTGAAATACAGTCACTTTCAGAGGTAGAGGTCTGAGTTTTGAAAAATCGCTTTTGAGTTTTTTTAACGCAGTTTTTTGATGGACTTATTGACTTTTGAGGAGATGGGCGAGATTCTGAAGTTGATGTGCAGTAATCAACGATTTTCGGCATAATTTCTGTTTGCTGACTGTTTTCCAAAACAGTTTTGTTTAGTTGTTTTTCTAAATTTGGTAAGCGTGGTAGTTTGAAGTTTAATTCCTCCATTGACTTTTCAGATTTGTCATACAGTGTTGTATCCTCTGTTTGAGGCTTCGGATCTACTACTTCTGTGTCTTTTTTGGAAAGGCCTATTAAAAAGTCAAAGCTTTTTTGAAATTCACTGGAAACTGATTCCACGTTTGAATGGCGAGAGTTAGAGCCTTAAAGAAGACAACACTAAGAAACGTTTCTGTATAAAATGCACAAAAATATTACATTGATTTGTTAATAGCTCAGAGTTTGTTCCTGAAGTACTTCTCTTCTCAGGTGGTATATTCTCTTTATTTTCATTATTTACGATATTTCTGGAACTGTTATTGCTTTTGGATAGCAAATTATCAAAACCTGTTGAATTTGCACGTTCAATGCTTTGGAAGAGAATCGTTGTGGCAGTGTTATGCAATTTAACAAACGATGCATTTTTTGGTCGATGTGGTTTATTGTAGTATTTCAAAATAAACTTGTTTTCAAACAAACGCATAGCCTCCTCTCTTGACAAGATAATTTCAGCTGTTGTCATATTAGTTATGTCTTGAAAGCCGTCTAAAGCGTTTATAAGTTGAACAGGTGTTCGAAAATGCACGACCAGCGTGAGGTAATTTCTAATGGCAATATATAAGTATGTGTAAACTCTAAATATTTTTGTGGTCATAAGCAAGAATCGCCAAAGTCGAAAAACTTGAATTCGAGAAAAAACGCTTTAAAGATTTGGATTGTAATGTTAACCTTATGGGGAAACCAAAATATTTTCGTCTATAACTTTTTAAATAGCCTAGCTAACGAGATGGGAGTTTCACGTACACATGGAATAGTAGTTGCATAAAACGATAACATATATATAAATCAATTCTTACTTAAGTCGACTTAGGCGGTTATTGCTTATGACCACAGATTTGTTTTCTACTATCTTACAGTGATAACTTCTCAATTTGCAGGATCACAGAGCAATTCGCACAGGTTGCTTTGTTGTTTGTTTGGCAAAGTCCACTGAATGAGAGCGTACCAGGGCAGTAGTTGAAATCTACCCAAAAGTTGTCAGCGTTCTAAAGGTAATATATTTTATAAGGCTTGATTCACAACACGTAACATCTTTAGTTAATGATTAAATATACTTTAAAATAGATAAGTTAACGGCCCTTGACCAGTTTTTCAGTGCCAATTTAAACTTAGTTTAAACCACCTAGCTGATAAATTTCATTGGATGGCAACCAGTGCTCACGCTCGCATCAGACCATATTCGAAGACCGTACGGTACACCAAGAAGGCCAACTGGATTGGTTTTACGAAACACACAGGCCGCAAATTCAACGCCCTTCCACCACAAAAAATTCGCGCGCGAAGCTAAGCGCAACATCCGAAGGATCATCAATGCAGCAGCATACTACAACGAGCACCTCAAGACCTGCAATCTCTCCAGCGGAGCTAGCAAACAGTGGACGACAGTAAAATCTCTCTCCCACCCGACGAAACGTAAGGACAACGTTGCCCTTACATTTGGCAATACCACCACGTCGGACCCGCGAACGTGCGCGCGCTTTTTCAGCCGGCAGTTGATTGCACAACCGGAGAGAGACAAAGCCCGCCGCAGTGTGCTACGTAAAGCACACAAAAACTCCGCCCCCGAGACACACTAATGTGCTTTACACCAGAAGAGATGCAGGCAGCTGTAAAGAACGCCAAAGCATCCAAGGCATCAGACCCTGACGGAAACTCGATGCAGATACTGAAGAAGCAAGGACCAGCGGGAGACGAGTATATCACAGCAGCGTTCAACTTTTCCCTGTCCACCCTGATCATCCCTGAGACGTGGAAAATAGGTAGGATCATTCCCCTCACTAAGCCAGGTAAGAAGGCGGAGGCAGGAGGCTCTTACCGGCCAATCTCGCTCCTATCCCCAGTGGCAAAGACAAGGAAAGCACTACTTCTCCCCAGCCTGACGAAGCATCTGTAACTAGCCGAACACCAATATGGATTCCTCAAAATGCATAGTATGGCCACTGCATTAAACGCCATCACCACACAAATAAGCGAGGGTCTAATCCAACGTCGCCCTGTGCTACGACGGTCCTAGTCGCGGTGGACCTATCGAAGGCTTTCGACACGGTAAACCACGCGACCATTTGCCAAGATGTGTTGCTTCGGATTTCAAGTTTTTTTTTAATAAAAGATATTTAAGTAAATTTCGCGTCGATCTAGTCGTGGCTATTTTTTAAAAAAGCTCTGGGGCTTTGTTTTTTTATGTTCAAAAATGAAAGAATAAAAATTTTACGTTTGAATGCTTCCACTTTTTTGGAAAATGCTGGAAATTAATTTAAATGTCTGCAATTATTTAAGAAAATATTCATAATCATTTTTCCATAGGATAGATTTTATTAAAAAATGTATTCCATTTGTTATTTATGCTAATATATATTTTAAAAGACGTTTTTTTCGTTTTTTCTATTCGAAAAACTCAAGAACAGCTGTACCGATATTTTTGAAATTTTGGGCGTCGACTCCAGACTATCCAAGGATGATAATAGATCAAAAGCAATTTCGATATATCAAGAGGGTGTGGCACCTCCCATAAAAACTGAAGTTTTCACACAACATATCTCTGGAAGTATTTTTCGTCGAGTGCTGCAATTTAGTACAGAGATATATAATATCAACGCCAAACTCATGGCAAAAATGGGGGTTATTGAGAAAAGGGGCGTGGCACCTCCCATACAAACTGAATTTCTCACACCGCATACCCATTCTAATGTGAAAAATTCAGTTTGTATGGGAGCTGCCACGACCCCTTTCTCAATAACCAATTTTTAAATAATTGCAGACATTTAATTTCCAGTATTTTCCATGAGTTTGGCGTTGACATTATATATCTCTATACAAAGTTGCAGCACTCTACCGATATCGGTACAGCTTTTCTCGTGTTTTTCGATTAGAAAAAAACGGATTTGAAAATATATGTATATCAATATAGATGGCAATTTAAAAACATTTTTTAATTAAGTGTTTCCTACGGAAAAATGTTTATGAATAGTTTTTTAAATAATTGGAGGCAGTTGAAATTAATTTCAAGTATTTTCCAAAAAATTGGAAGCATTCAAACGTAAATTTTTTTCTTTCACTTTTCAACATAAATAAATAAAAAACTAGAGCTTTTTTAAAAAATCGCCACGGATAGAAGATCGACGCGATATCTTATTTAATCTTCTCTTATTTACAAAAAAGAAGCTTAAAATCGGTTCATATTTGGGTCTCAAAATTGATTTGTCCACAGCAACCTTTTTTGCCCCACTGTGCGCCGCCAGGAGTTAACTTGGTGAGCCACGCCGATGATTGCACGATTATGGCGAGCGCCAATATCGACAGTCTGTGCGGGAAAATCAGCGACTACCTCACCGATCTTGCAAGTTTCTTCACTGCCAAGAGCCTCACCATCTCCGCCGCGAAATCCACCGCCACACTGTTCACCACCTGGACAAAGAAGGTTTGGCTAGAGCTGGACCTTCACGTCGATGGCAACACAATACCGACTGTCAACCACCCCTAAGTTACGTTCGACAGCCTATTCTCCTTTTCAGTATTTAGCGCGTAGGTATCCTTGTCGCGGGGCTAGATCTTAAGTGGTGACATGGGGGCCCTTAGGGGCTTCGCGCTTGCGGGGCTACGGGTGTCACAATCCCGGGTACCCCAGTCAAAGGCTACCAATCCTGAGTCGGTAGGAGGCTCAATTGGTAGAAAAGTCTACGGCTTTCGAAAGTCATACCTAAGACTTTTAAACAAAAAAGGCTCCGCGGGCGAGCAGATGCCCCTGGAGTGTGTTCGTTGGCTAGATAAGCAAAACTAGTGAGACGAACAAGGCCAAAAGGAAGGCTAGATGTACATGTAAGATCGTACAGCTGATAAGATCTGCAAGGAAGAATGTGGCTCGTCAAGCTTTTCGAACGGGTGTAGAAAACCTCAAAGGAGCAATTTCCATGCCTATTGTCAACCCGGGCTGGAAGGCCCAGTATGGCTAGTAGGACCTGTGAGATTAGCGAGACGAGCAGAATGAATGAGGAAATGAGCTGGGTGAAAATGTTGAAAACTGTTGGAAAATGTGGAAGATGTTANCTCAAAATTGATTTGTCCACAGCAACCTTTTTTGCCCCACTGTGCGCCGCCAGGAGTTAACTTGGTGAGCCACGCCGATGATTGCACGATTATGGCGAGCGCCAATATCGACAGTCTGTGCGGGAAAATCAGCGACTACCTCACCGATCTTGCAAGTTTCTTCACTGCCAAGAGCCTCACCATCTCCGCCGCGAAATCCACCGCCACACTGTTCACCACCTGGACAAAGAAGGTTTGGCTAGAGCTGGACCTTCACGTCGATGGCAACACAATACCGACTGTCAACCACCCCTAAGTTACGTTCGACAGCCTATTCTCCTTTTCAGTATTTAGCGCGTAGGTATCCTTGTCGCGGGGCTAGATCTTAAGTGGTGACATGGGGGCCCTTAGGGGCTTCGCGCTTGCGGGGCTACGGGTGTCACAATCCCGGGTACCCCAGTCAAAGGCTACCAATCCTGAGTCGGTAGGAGGCTCAATTGGTAGAAAAGTCTACGGCTTTCGAAAGTCATACCTAAGACTTTTAAACAAAAAAGGCTCCGCGGGCGAGCAGATGCCCCTGGAGTGTGTTCGTTGGCTAGATAAGCAAAACTAGTGAGACGAACAAGGCCAAAAGGAAGGCTAGATGTACATGTAAGATCGTACAGCTGATAAGATCTGCAAGGAAGAATGTGGCTCGTCAAGCTTTTCGAACGGGTGTAGAAAACCTCAAAGGAGCAATTTCCATGCCTATTGTCAACCCGGGCTGGAAGGCCCAGTATGGCTAGTAGGACCTGTGAGATTAGCGAGACGAGCAGAATGAATGAGGAAATGAGCTGGGTGAAAATGTTGAAAACTGTTGGAAAATGTGGAAGATGTTGGATAACGTGAAGGAACGTTGACAATGTCGGAAATGTTGTAAAACACGGTGTAAATTTTGTGGTGAACCGTGGAAAAGTGTAAAAGAAGAAAGCAAATCTTACTAGTCGTGTGGTCAAGCATGTGTATTCTGGTATGTTTAGTAGGTTGCGTGACTCGAGCTGGTCAAGCAAGTCTGGCTGGCGAGCATTACTCCAATCTGCTCAGTGAGGTATGGCCCTTCGGGAAGTATCGCGGGGGCTGTGGTTTAATACCTAAATACGGGTGGAACTCGCAAGGATTCACTGTGGAGTTGCATTGCAACCGGGTGCCGGGACCCAAAGAATGGCAGAGATTTAGGTAGGTTTCGGCTTTACCAAGGTGGTATGTGTGTCCGTCCCACACTGCCTTTANTCACCATCTCCGCCGCGAAATCCACCGCCACACTGTTCACCACCTGGACAAAGAAGGTTTGGCTAGAGCTGGACCTTCACGTCGATGGCAACACAATACCGACTGTCAACCACCCCTAAGTTACGTTCGACAGCCTATTCTCCTTTTCAGTATTTAGCGCGTAGGTATCCTTGTCGCGGGGCTAGATCTTAAGTGGTGACATGGGGGCCCTTAGGGGCTTCGCGCTTGCGGGGCTACGGGTGTCACAATCCCGGGTACCCCAGTCAAAGGCTACCAATCCTGAGTCGGTAGGAGGCTCAATTGGTAGAAAAGTCTACGGCTTTCGAAAGTCATACCTAAGACTTTTAAACAAAAAAGGCTCCGCGGGCGAGCAGATGCCCCTGGAGTGTGTTCGTTGGCTAGATAAGCAAAACTAGTGAGACGAACAAGGCCAAAAGGAAGGCTAGATGTACATGTAAGATCGTACAGCTGATAAGATCTGCAAGGAAGAATGTGGCTCGTCAAGCTTTTCGAACGGGTGTAGAAAACCTCAAAGGAGCAATTTCCATGCCTATTGTCAACCCGGGCTGGAAGGCCCAGTATGGCTAGTAGGACCTGTGAGATTAGCGAGACGAGCAGAATGAATGAGGAAATGAGCTGGGTGAAAATGTTGAAAACTGTTGGAAAATGTGGAAGATGTTAGATAACGTGAAGGAACGTTGACAATGTCGGAAATGTTGTAAAACACGGTGTAAATTTTGTGGTGAACCGTGGAAAAGTGTAAAAGAAGAAAGCAAATCTTACTAGTCGTGTNGAAATTAATTTCAAGTATTTTCCAAAAAATTGGAAGCATTCAAACGTAAATTTTTTTCTTTCACTTTTCAACATAAATAAATAAAAAACTAGAGCTTTTTTAAAAAATCGCCACGGATAGAAGATCGACGCGATATCTTATTTAATCTTCTCTTATTTACAAAAAAGAAGCTTAAAATCGGTTCATATTTGGGTCTCAAAATTGATTTGTCCACAGCAACCTTTTTTGCCCCACTGTGCGCCGCCAGGAGTTAACTTGGTGAGCCACGCCGATGATTGCACGATTATGGCGAGCGCCAATATCGACAGTCTGTGCGGGAAAATCAGCGACTACCTCACCGATCTTGCAAGTTTCTTCACTGCCAAGAGCCTCACCATCTCCGCCGCGAAATCCACCGCCACACTGTTCACCACCTGGACAAAGAAGGTTTGGCTAGAGCTGGACCTTCACGTCGATGGCAACACAATACCGACTGTCAACCACCCCTAAGTTACGTTCGACAGCCTATTCTCCTTTTCAGTATTTAGCGCGTAGGTATCCTTGTCGCGGGGCTAGATCTTAAGTGGTGACATGGGGGCCCTTAGGGGCTTCGCGCTTGCGGGGCTACGGGTGTCACAATCCCGGGTACCCCAGTCAAAGGCTACCAATCCTGAGTCGGTAGGAGGCTCAATTGGTAGAAAAGTCTACGGCTTTCGAAAGTCATACCTAAGACTTTTAAACAAAAAAGGCTCCGCGGGCGAGCAGATGCCCCTGGAGTGTGTTCGTTGGCTAGATAAGCAAAACTAGTGAGACGAACAAGGCCAAAAGGAAGGCTAGATGTACATGTAAGATCGTACAGCTGATAAGATCTGCAAGGAAGAATGTGGCTCGTCAAGCTTTTCGAACGGGTGTAGAAAACCTCAAAGGAGCAATTTCCATGCCTATTGTCAACCCGGGCTGGAAGGCCCAGTATGGCTAGTAGGACCTGTGAGATTAGCGAGACGAGCAGAATGAATGAGGAAATGAGCTGGGTGAAAATGTTGAAAACTGTTGGAAAATGTGGAAGATGTTAGATAACGTGAAGGAACGTTGACAATGTCGGAAATGTTGTAAAACACGGTGTAAATTTTGTGGTGAACCGTGGAAAAGTGTAAAAGAAGAAAGCAAATCTTACTAGTCGTGTGGTCAAGCATGTGTATTCTGGTATGTTTAGTAGGTTGCGTGACTCGAGCTGGTCAAGCAAGTCTGGCTGGCGAGCATTACTCCAATCTGCTCAGTGAGGTATGGCCCTTCGGGAAGTATCGCGGGGGCTGTGGTTTAATACCTAAATACGGGTGGAACTCGCAAGGATTCACTGTGGAGTTGCATTGCAACCGGGTGCCGGGACCCAAAGAATGGCAGAGATTTAGGTAGGTTTCGGCTTTACCAAGGTGGTATGTGTGTCCGTCCCACACTGCCTTTAGTACTGAAGTGCTTGCATTTCAGGGCAATGATTAAGGCATGAATTAATCCATAAGCTTAACGGGCTCTGTGGAGTTTAGACCGTATACTATGGCAGGTACCCATAATAAACCTGAACTACATCCCCTTTTCAGTGCACGCCTCAGCCACCTGCGAAAAGAAGCGAGCAACGAACAAAGTCCTCAAGTCACTAGTCGGCAGCACTTGGGGAGCCGGCAAAGAAACCCTACTCACCATGTATAAAGCAATCGGCCGGTCGGTGGCAAACTAAGCAGCGCCAGTGTGGTCAGCAGATACCAGCGATACACAGTAGAAAAACCTACAAACATGCCAGAATGCAGCTCTACGCACGGCTACAGGTTGCCATCTCATGTCATCCGAGCATCACCTTGGTGGAGCCAGATGCGGTAAAACAGCACAACACGTTGCTATCGAAGCACGCCCTGCTTCGAAATGATCCGCCCCCCAACATGTCAGACGTTACCTGCGCAACTGGAAACCCGGCGTTGAGCCGTGCGTACGCACCCATTCGACGCAGAAAAATACAGTGCGGCGCTTAACCATCTAAATACCGATGCAGTCAGGTCGAATCTCAGCACCAGATTCATATTCATATCTGGCCAAGGACTGTCACTGCAGCACCATTCCCCATAAGTTTTTGATGATTTTTCCTGATGTTACAACAAAAACAAGAGTTTAAACTAAGTTTAGGCCACAGTTTGATTTAACAGTGCACTGGAAAACTGTCCCTTAGATTATTTGCAAACTTACCATGGGCTTGAAAAATTCAATACTTTCTCCGAATTTGAATGTTTTGCAACGAAATGAGTAAACTAGAATATTTTTCGCCAAATGCATGTTATACGTATTTAGCAAATCTCGAGCAGTCTACGGAAATGAGAAGGTTATTTTATTTACTAAGTTGTAATATTCACATAAATTAAAAATACAGTCGACGATGTAATTAGTTTGTACTTTTTATATGTGTGCATTCATATTCAGTAAAACCCACTTTGCCGGTTTTTCTGAACCTTAAATCGGATTTAAAGCTCAGTTGTGGAAGACTTAGACTTGACTTGACTAGAAATTTGTATATCTGGCAAATGAGCAGTGTGTGTATGTAGTTACCCAAAAAAAAAAAAAAACTTCACTTAGAAAATAGGAGAACTGTAGATTTTTGATTTCTAAGTTAAGCTTCTAAGTGCAAAGAGAGCCGTGAGAGAATCAAGCTACCATTTTTTCGCTTATTTTTAATAAAGGTCCGCCAAATGTGCCTACAACAATTATTATTTTTGTATAAATGCAATTCATATGGCTATCGAAAAACAAACTTTCAAATAGACAGAAAAAAATATAAACCAAATCGCAATTTGGTACGCTTAAACAATTTATTTCAATTGTAATTTCAATTTTACCCCAAAACAAATTCAACGTTTACAATTTGTCGTGTACAAATACAAATGCCGAGGATAAAAAAAAAGAGAAAGAGTAATAGATTTGTTTTGTGCTGTGTTGTACTGTGTTGTGTTGTGTTGTGATGTGTTGTAATGTGTTGTGTTGTGTTGATTTAAGTTCTTTTGCGTTATGTTATGTTTTGTTGTGTTGTGTTGGGTTGTGTTGTGTTGTGTTGTATTGTATTGTGTTGTGTTGGGTTGGGTTGTGTTGTGCTGTTTTGTGTTATGTTTTGTTATATTCTGTAATGTTGTTCAACGCATTTCACCTCAGTTCACTTCAATCAACTCAACACGGCTCAGCTCAGCACACAACAACTCCCCTTAATTTAAAAGGTTGAATTTCAACCGCTGGGCGAACACTAGTAATTATAACTTATTTTTCTTCTTAAAGCACGCTAGTCGCTTTCATTCTGTGCTAACTGACGCCAATTGGAAATGCCAAGTGAAGCCAAGTCCTTCTCCACTTGCGTCTTTCCATGGCCGTGAGGCCTTCCTTTTCCTCTGCTACCGCCAGCGAGTTCCGAGTTGAATACTTTCAGAGCTGGAGCGTCGGAGTCCATTCGAACGACATGGCCAAGCCAGCGGAGCCGCTGTATTTTAATTCGCAGCACTTCGTGTATGTCTACGGTGAACAGATTTCTGTGGCCGAAAATCGGGGCATTTCTAAAGCATTGAATTCGTGAAATCAGTACAAAAAAAGTTATGTCTTCATTTTTTGTCGCAATGTAGAAAAAACAATTCAGTTTGACTTTAACAATTATTCACCAAACTTAGATTTGTTTCGGTTTTTTTACCGAAGATATTGTCAAGTGAAATGTTCGATAACTTTTTAAACAAAAACCTGTAATTCTTTAAGCGTTGAACCGATTTCAACGAAACTCTGGGATATTAGAGGGAATGAATCTGACTTTAGAAAATCGATCTTAAATTTTTACAATTAATTTTTTCATAATTTTTAATACTATTATTTATAAAGATAAACTTTTTTTTTGTTCTGAGCCTCTTAAAAATCTCAAGTATTTGTCGTCAAATTAATTTTTTTTTAATGCAAGCGCTCGTTTTGTATTGCAAAATCACATTCTTTTGTGATACTCGTTAACCCAAATTGACCCCCTGTTGCCTTATGGCAACGCAAAATACATCATGTGTAAGAGGGTGTAAAACAAAAACCGCTTACTTCAAAATGCTTATGTGAACGTTAACTTATTCCTAAAGGGTGTATCTTTCGAAATGTTTACGCTTCTGTCAGATCCTTGCTGTCTATTGAGTGTAATGCAAGTGTGTTCTTTAATCAAAATTAGAAGTGGCAGAAAACCATCAAAATGTCATATATGAAGAAGTAAGTATGAATTTAAAGAAACCGTTTTTTTTTTTATTTACAAAATATGACAGTGATAAAATATTAGTTACAACATTAGTGACTATTGATAACAAGTAACAATAACAAGTAATTTTTAATAAAAAAAAATATATATATCTCTAAATATTTCATGATCGGATCTAAACCAAATTAGTAAGGGACCGATCCGTTGCAAAAAGAATTATCGAAATCGGTTGACGTGGACCAAAGTTATGCGGTAACATACATAAAAAAAAATAAAAAAATAAAAATAAAAAAAAATAAAACAAAATAAAAAAAAAATAAAAAATAAATAAAAATATTCCGACGAACTGATAACCTCCTCCTTTTTTGGAAGTCGGCTAAAAACAATCGTGCATGCTATATAATTTAAGTGTTTTTTTAAGTCCGTTGCCATATGGCAAGACGGGGCGTAATGTGAACTGTTCCTCTTTTTACCAAATTTTGATATGTTGGCTGGCCCAAATTGACCCTGTATTGCCGTATTGCAACGCAAAATACCTTCATGTATGAGACGGTATAAAACAAAAATCGTTTGTATGTATTTTTGCAGTTTTGCAGGTGGTTAACTCATTCCATCTATCCCTGATCTGCCTAATCATATTATCGTATATTCATTGTACAAGTGTTGAAGTGGTATACAAATGTAGTTTGTCTGTTACAGGGAAAACTGGTAACGTTTTTTACATTCTCATCTGCTATTTCATTACCCTAGATTCCCTTGTGACCGGGCATCTATTAGATATATAGGCTTTTGTCAGCGTCTAGCTTGTCAATGACATTTATGCATGAAATACTATATAAGGAAACTGCCTTAATTGCCGCCTGGAATAGGTATCAATTTGAATTGATTGTCGTTTCGGTGAAGACTGGCTTTTAGAGCCGTCCGTGAAAATGTTTAGGGATCTATGGCTAGGTTTCATTCCCTTGTGCCATCCCTCCTCCTATACCGTTGTGCAAAAAGTTCGTTTCCACTTAAAGCTGGGTGCCATGAAGTTTGTGCTGCTTGTGCTTCCCGCCCCAAATTAAGCTGTGCCCAAAGGTTCTGAAATTGTATTTCCCTATGACCGTCAATCTACGTGCGGTCGGCCAATGGGCGGTAAACTAAGGGTGTTTTAAAGAGCAGCCGTCGAAGTGGACCTCAGCGCTCCAGCGATGAGGCATAAGGACTTTTTTGCGGCATTCCAGCGCACCAAAGCGCCAT
Organism: Rhagoletis zephyria; assembly: GCF_001687245.7. Lineage (NCBI taxonomy): Eukaryota > Metazoa > Arthropoda > Insecta > Diptera > Tephritidae > Rhagoletis > Rhagoletis zephyria. The sequence goes on from NW_016157390.1 coordinate 151,173, forward strand.
AGAGCAGTATTAGGCTGACTATTGCTGTGTAACACCAATGCATCAGAGCAGATGACAAACCCCATGTGATTCCCAGCGTTCTTTTACATGCGTAAAGTGCGTTACTGGGCTTCTGCTGGTGAAGCATGTAAAACTATAGGACGAGTAGCCTGTGCAAAATGTGAGCTGGGTGAAATGTTTTGCTACTTTTCATACTAAAAATTAACTTCTTCATCCGCTTTGCACGTAGAATATGCATATATTATCAATAAATGTATTAAAACTTATAAGCAATGTTTCTATTATTTCACATTTTAACCAAATACTGTCCTCTAACAATCCATCTGGAATACGCCCCATGTTGTCATNTTGCACGTAGAATATGCATATATTATCAATAAATGTATTAAAACTTATAAGCAATGTTTCTATTATTTCACATTTTAACCAAATACTGTCCTCTAACAATCCATCTGGAATACGCCCCATGTTGTCATACGGCAACGGCCGATATCGGAAGAACTATACTACTCCCAAAGTTTTAGTCATATTTTTTCCTTTACTTTAGCGCTACTTTTACCCTGAATATACACAGATGAAAGCAAGAAAATCTAAGAAAATTAATCTGGGACAATTTGGGTTAAACTAAACATCTAAGGCCCGGTTGTTCAATGTCTGGTTATCACTACCACTACACTATCGACGATTTCGACATCATGCATGTAACATGTGATCGATAAAGCAGTAGTTGTGCTTAACCGGAGCTTCTACCTCCGATTTGTGCTAATCAGACATTGAACAACCGGCCCTAAGGGCGGTTTCGCTTTAGCATTTATTAATTGTCTCGTCTTTCAATTGCAATAAAAATAAATATGCTACCACCTAATCATGTAAATGGGTTACCATTGCGTAAAGAAAAACATAACAGTGTTTATAAAGGGATCTCAAAAGTGGCTGAAAAGTGGAACAATGTTTTTTCTAAATTTAATTGGGGAATATTTATGCAAAACATGCAAAACCATCTCAAATATCAGTGGCTGCTCTTGATCGGGAGTCTGGCGAGGAAAACAGTGACGACAGTGACTCCGATTTTTCAGATTTTGAAGGTAAAATTAACTTTTTGTCAGTCATTTAAGTAAGAATGCGCCCATTCAGTTTTTTGATCTAGTTGTTTAGGAGAATCCCTTACTTGTGACGAAGGAAAAAATTTGTTGCATCCGACTTTGAAAAAGAATTGTCACAGCAGCAAACAATAATGTCGCTTTGTTAACGGAAGGAGACACGAAAAACATCCAATTATTAACTATAGTGCCGATAGATTGGAATGCTGCGAAAATTCGTAAATTATTAGGCGTCACCCGTTACATGAATCCGACTGAACTTAAATTGCGTAAATAATCTGGATATTTTGCATCTCCTCATAAAAAATTGGTCGCGTTTTAGCGAATTCCGTTGCTGAAAACGTTCACCGATTTTATGAAATGGATGAAAACAGCCGTGTTATGTAATGGAAATAAGAATAGTGTTCAAAAAAGGCTGTTGCTCTGTAATTTGAGAGAGCTTCATGAAAAATGTTTATTAAAATATCCGAATGTAAGGATAATCTTTCTAAATTCACTTTACTGCGAGCAGCTTCCTGCGTAGTTGTTGGGTGTAAAGGTGATCACCAGGGATCGGATTTTAAGGAAATTGCCTTTTTTATGCTAAAGAGATAGAGTATATTCGATTAAGAATGTCCACGATTTAGCTTTCCCTGATTCCATATGTATATACACATTTGATGTTACCTTATTTTGCCTTTTCTACCTAAAAGAACAGTATGCAGCTCCCAAAAAGCTCCATATAAAATGACGTACAAGAAATGGCTAAGATATTTTCTTGTGTCAAATTTCCTTAAGGCAGTACGCAGTTCTTAAGAGATTTGCTAAGCTTTCTACTACGGTTTTTTAAGTTTTTTTGTGAAAAAAAGAGCACAAGGCAACTCATGTTTGCAACAGAAATATATGCCCGTTCCATTATCTCTTGAGGAAAGAGTGAGGCAACAGGATGTGAAGTATCAGATGCCAAAATTCCTCGGACACACACACGAAATACTGGAAATTTTTTTCTTGTCCGTTTTCTTGAGATCTGCATACTGGCCTTTAGTTGAAAAGGGCAAGGAAAATACCCTTATTCCTGATAATATGAAAGTTTTAAACGTTCCATATTTAAATTGGGCACCACTTGTATCAACTCACGTCGAGCACACGATTAGCTTTGCGGGTTGAAAACTCGAAAGGAGAAAATAGTCAAAGATTCAAAGTAGAAAATTTTCATATAATGAACTAGTTCTTTTGCCTTTTTTGTGATTTCTAGTGAGTTTTCCTGTCTATTTCGCTTTTTTATCTTCTCTTTTCCAGCCCGTTTCGTTATTTTATTTTGCCTTTTTTATAGGGTTTTAGGTCCTAAAAATCCGTTCCCTGGTGATCACAATGTATGTGTTATCAAAACGCACCAAAACATGGAATTTAAAATTCATGGATTATATCCTGCCTTACAAGGATCCGGACAAACATATTCGATAAGTGATTTAACCAAACAAATTATCTGTCACTATCCAAATGATCGTTGCAATTTGTTAGCTTGTGCCGTATATCAACATTATTTTGATTACAGTTTCTAAAGGAAACGTGGCTCGGATTTTTTTTTTGCGGATTTTAATACCTCTAAGTTTTGTTGATAAATAACATTTTTTGAGATTTTTATGAGGCGCAGAACAGGAAAAAAATGTATTGCTTATGAACAATTGTATTAAAAATTATAAAAAAATTAATTTTCCAAAAATTTAAGACCGTTTTTCCAAAGTCAGATTCATTCCCTCTAATATCCCCGAGTTTCGTTAAAATCGGTTCATCGCTTAAAGAATTACAGGTTTTTGTTTAACAAGTTATCGACCATTACACTTGACAATAACTTCGGTAAAAACAGAAAAAGATCTAAGTTTGGTGAATAATTGTTAAAGTCAAACTGAATCGTTTTTTCTACATTGAGACAAAAAATTAAGACATGCATTTTTTTGTGCTCATTTCACGAATTCTGACCCAATATTTAATTTTTTTTAGAATAAAAAGACATAGTATCGTGTCAGCGAGATGGAGTCGCGTGTGAGCTGCCGCCGAGTGTGGATGTGTTAGCGAATAGTTTCATCATTCATATTAACACTTAAAACCAGGGACGTGAACCGGTTTTGAACCGGAAAACCGCTTTTTTCTATTAATTAACTGAACCATTAACCGATCCGAAATTTTCCACAAATGTTTGATCCGAACCGAAAACCGAACCACTTTCCATAAAGGTTTAAAGGTTCGTTTCAACCAAGTTTTAATAGATAAATGTACCAACTTTTTTACTTTTTGTTAAACATTGTAATACCTACCCTGTGACAGAAAGACAGAAGAAATACGTTTGTGATAAAATTTTGGGAAACGGGCGTGCCACCGCCCACTTATGATCACATATGTGTATCTCGGTAACCGGTCTAGCAATTTATACCAAACTCGGTATGGCTATTGTGCTTGCCAAATAAAAGCAAAACGTTCAAAATTATTGAAATCAGACTAAAATTGAGGCCGCTTTTTATATAACGGTAAATTTCATAAATGCTTGAAACTTCAATATTTCGAACTTTAAGGACGCTTAATTACTCAAAATTTATACACCCCGCTTACCATGTTGCGGTGGCTCTCGGAAAGGTGAAAATCATATATTTAATACTTGCGCCGGGTGTTTAATGTTCGGCTCCGCCCGAATTTAGACTTTATTACTTGTTTGTTTTTCGAACCGTTGAACCGAACCGAAACCCCGGTTCAAAGACCAAAAAAACCGCTTTGAGGAACCAATCCAAAAGTGCAAAAACGGTTCGAACCGCTGAACCGAACCGACAAAATTTTTCATCCGGTTCACGTCCCTGCTTAAAACACATTTGTCTAAATTCATTGTAAATGTATCATCAACTTTAATTTGCTTTTATTATAAATAAATATACAAAAGTCATCCGTGACAATGCTTTAATACAGTTTAAAACAAAACAAAGAGAAACGAACTTGACAAGTTATCGCAAAAATTTATACATACACCCTATCTCACAACTCGGTTATAAACGCCACATCTCAGCTGAAAATACATTGAAAATATGCTGAGATAGGTCGTTTTTGAATCGACTGATGAGATATGGCATTTTTTAACTGAATTCTGAGGTAGGGCGTTCTTCAAATTCTGAAATAGGGCGTTGTTGAAAAATTTTCTGAGATAGACCTTTTTCGAACTGGCTGCCGAAATAGGTCAATCTTCCCCTCAGGTATCGATATGTATATAGCTTATATTTTTCATATCCATGAATTTTGGAAGAAAACAAGTACTTTTTTATAATTTAACTAAATCCAAGTTTATATCGTTTCGTTAAAAAAAAAACTTAGCAAATAAATACGAAAACCTTAAAGAAAATTAAGGCAAGAATGATAGAAACGTAACGTAAATAAGGATGTTTATGGATGCGTATGTTTACGGCTCCCTTATATTCTATGTTCTTTAAGATAATGAAAGTGCTGCCAGGCCCGAAAAATGGTTTTGGTCGATAGTACACGGAGAATTCTATTAAATTAATAAAGAAAGCACTGAAAATCGGGGCTGACAAAAAATGAAAAACTTCTTTTATGCATTAGCGAAAAACGCATTACTTCAGAAAGTGCAAAAAATGGGCAGGTTTTTATTTCTTCTTTTGAAAGCTACTATTTAATAAAATAATAAAAAATAACCTATTTTTACATATATTTTTTATTCATTCCAATAAAATTTAGCATTTTTTTAAATTTTGTTTAGAAAAATTATTTTTTTGGAACACCGCAGGGACACCCTGTGTTTAATCTTATTCCAAAATTTTAATTCCTGTAATTCTCAACTATCTATATGGAAACAAGAAACGTCAAACCAACATTTTATTTCAAAGAATATATTTTTGACATTTTTTTCTGTGAAGAGCTTACGCATGGCTGTGCTCTTATTAAAATTCTTAGAATAAAATTTGTCGATTTTAGTGGCTTCCTGGTGGCATATAATTAATTTTTTAGGGAAATGTCTGTTTAATTCTTTTTAGTGGATAAATTGTCTTTACAAAAATACCAAGCAAGTTCACATTGCAGATAACGAATCTTTCGATTTCTGCCCACTTAGGCGGCACTGTGTGGCGTGTTGTTTTGGACTCGGCCAAAATCACTTAGGCGGTTACACGCCAATAAAAAAGAAGATTTCTAGATTAGTTTTGCTTTGATATCTACCGACGCAGTTGTTGTCGAGACCAGTCATTATAGCAACTTTTTTTATAGGAAAGTTTGTCTGGACAAACAAGAAATTCCTCTAAATAAGCTTAAAAAAATCTTTAAGAATGCCATGCGATTTAAGATTTAAAAAAATCCTCGAAAGTAGGTTTTAGTGAAATGCATACATATTAGTGTATTTAAATTTAGATTTGTAGTATGAAAATTTATTTCATAGTATATAGTAAATAGTTTTAAAATAAAATATAGTAATCTGAAAAATTCATGTAATTTTCTTAGCTTATAAATTCAAAAAAAGTTTATCTACTAAATTTTTCTTACGTTTTCGAACTTTGCTGAGTGGAAGTTAGCAAAAGCGATCGCTCTGGTCAATTTATCTTTCAAGAAAAACTTGTCTGCACAACGTATATTATTAAGTTCACTTTGAAGCCGCGTTGAATCGACACACTTAAGTAACATTACAAGTAAACGTAGCGCCATCATTTGCGTATTAAAATCTCCAACAAAGTCGATGGGAAACCAAATACAAGCTCTAAAAATACATGATCATATAAGGAGGTGTTGGTCCATATTTTTCAATACTTATGCAATGTTACCTACATAATTCCACTTTCGAATTTCGCCAACTTTTCGAGAACCTCTGGTCGTACGTTATTTAAAAGCTCATGTATCATTTCCAATAATTGGTAATGATAAGAGATTATGCCTTTTGCTTTGTGTTGTAGACAACCTATCATATATGTTACAGCTGAAGGCAAAAGTTTTTCAAATTGATCGCGAATACCCTCATCTTGAGTACTAATATTGGACTGAATTTTCTGTTAAGATATAAAAGTTAATCAAACGATCTTTTATATTAGGAATAATATAATCAGTATTCAAGTTTACCAAATATAAGCTCAGCCACATTATAATCAACTTGCAGGCTTCCATTTGCTTATGCCGCAATGCGCGCTCAAGTGCTCGAAATCCCAATACCATATCGTAAAACAATTTTTTTTTCTTGGAAAAAAAGTTATTACTTAACAATTTCATATGCGAATTTATATGTATTTGTATGTGGCAGTGGCTCACTGCCTATTTCGGCAAGCACCTACCAAAAACTTTTACCACGAATAAAAACTAACTGAGAACTGGTTAACTTAAAAAAATGTTGATTTGTCCGGAACGACCCAGATTTATATAAGGCTTGTCACTCCAGCAACACTTCCGAAAACTCTTTGGGGAATTTGTATATTGTTACAACAACAACAAGTCATGCCACCCGCAAAATATCCGGCTCGCAGTAAGCCGTTTATAAAAGTAAATAATCAGAAGTGGCGCCTTAGGTTTTCTAAAAAGCAATTAAGTAATACTCTGCATTTTGTAAGGCGGTTATATTCCCCAATGAGTCCAAATTAATCATTTGTGGACCTGATGGATCCTCATATATTTTGGCGTAAGCCAAATTCAGAACTGCCAAAACATTTTAAGGCCACAGTCAAACAGGGAGATGCCTGTATGTCCGCCTAGAAACTTACAATTTATAGAGACAACGGATAAAATTTAATACCTCGAAGTCTCGACTGAAAGTGATGAGAGACTGACCATTCGTGAGGTCTGTAGATTTTATCAATCCCCGTAGCATAAGTCGGGTTATATTGTACAGATATGGCTGATTTGGAACTGTCAGCAAGTTATGCAGCCACCGACAGTATCCCGACATGAACGTAATCGAAAATTTATCAGCCATTTTGGATGCTGGTTGAGGAATGGAGCAGATGGATCCGAGTATGCTGAAAATGGTGGGTACGGTTTAGTTATTTGTACAACGATTTTGGGTTGCTGTGCCCATACGCGTGACCCGAATCAAAAAACAAGAGTCTACGTGTTATTTAAAAAAGAAAATTTGCTATATCTGTGCACTAATTTATTAATAATTTCAGTTTGAAACATGGTATTTTTTGCAAATTTCCGAGCTGAGCTGTTAAACACAAAAAATATTCACGAAATATTTCTGCAAAAGATGTTGTGCCCCTCTTCTTCGGTAACACAGAAAGGAGAATTCTACTTAGTGAGGGTTACAGTATTATATGGGACAGTCCTGTTTTTTGACCAATTATCCTGGTAATTTATTTATTTTATACGGGACGCCTAATGCTCTGTATTGCTTTTAATGTCCTGTTTGGCTATTTTACTTTTGTTTATTAAACGTTTACTATTTTTTATTAAAGTAAAGAACTTTTCCCAGCCATATAAATCCAGATTTATGACTTTTTGCATAAACTATGAAAATTAATTCTGCAAAGTTTCATCAAAATCAGAATCTTAAGAAAAAATTTGATTTGCAGTTTTGTAGCTCATTAAAATTTAGTACAATAAAAAGCAACGTACTGCTCATTTGCTCCCCTATAAAAAATTTGTAACATACATACTTTGTATGAAAAAAATGCGTAACACTTTCAACAAAAAAAAAAATTGACAAAACTCTACGGTAAGTTTTAGCCACTATAAGCTTGCACTTTAATAATGATACATAGGCGCTTACATGCCGTTCCAGGTGACCACCTTCCAAAAATTTATTATTGGAGAAAACAGCTTTATAATTTCTAAGCGCGGCCGAAGGACGCCTACGCATAAAAATGTTCTCTGTAAAAGGTGTTCAGCCCCTCTTCTTCGGCAATACAGAAAGAAAAATTCTACTTAGTGAGGGTTATAATCTTTTTGAGAAAAATCCAAATGTCCCCTATCAGCTCCCAAGTGGCCTGTGGCGGGTGAGGGGGCGACTTCATAAAGCGCGGTCCATCCCCTTTCGTTAAGGGGGCTTAAGGGGGAAACCTGCACCCCCTCCGCCCCCACCTCAAAATCGTTGTACAAATAACAAAGCATTTCCCAAAATTGTTGTTGACCATAAAGAATTACTGACATATTTTTCAATCCTTTCGTTATTAGAATTTATTAAAAAAATATTAAAAAAAACAGTAAAAGATTAAATGATCTGAATATAAATAACTGGGTTGACAAAATAGAAATTGGATACGTATATTTTTTTTGTTTTTGTATTGGAAACTAAAGTTTTTGCTAGGTGCCGGTCGTTGTTAGCGGAGCTAATTATTACTGATAAGCTGAGCTAATGGAACACCTAAAGGATAGGGACCGTTGAGCTAAAACAAAGTGGGTGTGGCCCGCCGCCCTTTTCCTGATTTTTACACAATTTTTTTTTTTTTGTGCAAATTGACAGGGGCGGCGCTAGGAGGCGTAAACGCAGAATTTTCAATATTTTCAAAAGCTTATATTTCGAAAACTGTTGAACCGATTTCAAAAATATGGACACAGTTTACAAAGTAATTGAAAGACCTCTCATTCGATACTATATCTATATATATTATATATATATATAT
>NW_016157390.1:159943-169989 GCF_001687245.7 Rhagoletis zephyria
ACATTTTCAGACACAATTTGGAACGAACTGTGAACACCCCAATTATAAATTTTGATGAAATTTTGAAAATTCTTTCAAATGGACAAAAACAGGATATACATGTATATTTCTTGTTGTTCTACCTTTCTTTAACATACATTTCAATTTCTTTATCGTACTAGCTGGCGGGCTTAAATCGACTTTGGCTGCAATTGCATTCCGATTGCGAATACAATTTTTTTCGGCCGAGTTAAGTTCAAATCATTGGAATTAACTAAATTAATTATNGGAATAACTTTTCTCAGAACCATTCCATCCGACTCCGAAGAATTTTGGATGATTGCTTACGGAGTGAAAACCGCAATAGNAGTAAGCGAAAATTCTCTCCCAAAGAGATGAAAAAGCAAAAAAGTAAACGAACAGGAAATTCGCCATTACTTGCCNCTATTATATAAGTGATTTGTGTTATTTATTATTACCCTCTGAAGGTAATATATTCGTTTTTGGTTTTAAAAACTATATTATAACGAGATCTAATTTTTAAAATAAAAGATTTATTAAATCGATATTATTTAAAAAAGTTGCGATATTTGGCGATTTTTTCAGAAATTGCGCTTTTTATTTAAACAATCTGACACCCTGGTTGGCAGTTGCACCTAAATCTAGCTATATAAAATTATACGTCAGATTAAAGGTATTTTTGGCTCTTTCCGATAAATATATTTGTTAATATAAGGTTTGTTCGTCGAAAATCCAGCAATAATTATCCAACCATCAAAATATCAGAGAGTAAGAAAAAATTATCTCGAATTCTCTCTCATGTTGAGAAACTTGCAAATTCTGCACGAACGCAAATTTGCAGGAATTTGCAAGTTTCCCTGGCCGCTATAGTGTCTATTGGTTGCATTTCAAACATTTGGNATAGTTGCGTTCGATAACAAAATTAGCCAACACCAGCCAACAATCAAAATCAAGAGAGTAAGCGAAAATTCTCTCCCAAAGAGATGAAAAAGCAAAAAAGTAAACGAACAGGAAATTCGCCATTACTTGCCAAAACCGGAAGAAGAAGACACACCAGCTGACTTTGTTTATATTTTATTTGTAAACAAACTGAAATTCATGTTGCCTCCATAGCAGAAAAAAGGAAAGTGAACGTTCAATGTTCGCCAGGAACATTTCTAGAAGTAAAAACTAGTTGGCGCTATCATAAAGACACATAGCAGGCAGCCAAAAAGAATTTAAATACCAAAACTCGGAAAATGCTACTTTGTTTGTTTACAAAAATTGCAACCATATGTTTTGTGATGTTGTTGTTGGATAATTTTTGCTGACTAAAATTTTGCCAGTACAAAATGAACGCTTCTCTTGCATCAAAATAAACGCTTGCTCTCTCAATTTTTGTTTGTTGGATAATCTTTTGTCGATATCGAACGGCATCCAGTAAAAATTTGGCAAAACTATTACAAATTTTTGACTTGTCGAACGCACCTAATAAGTGTTTACTTCATTTTTTCATAAAAAAATCGCTCGTGTTTACAAATTTTTAAATTTAACGAACTTAATTATTCAACTTATCGTAACAAAAATGCAACCATGCGCCACAACATGTTTTTCGTGTTTGCGAATTCTAGCTGGCAAAATTTTTTCCAGCAAGAATTTGGGCATACATCAAGATAACCCACCATTCAGCTATAGAAAAACTAAAAATGCAGAACGCTAGTACTTTTTACGATGATTTTAAATATATAAATATTATTTGCCGCAATTAAAAAGCAAAGTAGATATAAGCGGTTAAACAAAAAAAAATTTGATATTTTAAAATATTAATATTTTCTAAACTGCGTAACCGATTCAAAAGATAATGATGTCAAAATAAAGACAATTAATTTATCTTCATGTTGATATATAAAATGTGTATGATTGTCTATATATTTCAGCCAAAAATATTATAAAACAAAAATAAAGTCATAATTTTTTCATAAAATAACCCTTTTTTAAGAAAAAGTCCATTATCAATGCTAAAAAGTTTACATCATTTAGAAAGTGCAAGTTTTTGCCTTTAATTTGATATACATATTATATTATGATTTGCTTTTGAGTTTTCAGAATTCAGTTATAATAAAAAATATAAATGCAAGAATGTGCAAATGCATATTGTAGTTAATTAAATAAGGCGAGTTAACGGATTTTTTTGGAAGGAGCACTGTTTTTGTTGCAAGCGAGAAATTTATTCTACTTAGTGAGGGTTATAACCCCTAACAGACAGACAGGTGTTCTCTGCAAAAGGTGTTCAGCTCCAATTCTTCGGCAACACAGAAAGGAGAATTCTACTCAGTGAGGGTTATAATCCTTAAGTGCGGCCGAAGGCCGCCTACACAGAAAGGGGTTCTCTGCAAAAGGTTTTCAGCTCCGCTGCGACACGGAAAGAAGAATTCTACTTTGTAAGGGTTATGCTCCCTAAGCGCGGCCGAAGGCCGCCTACGCAGAAAGAAGTTCTGGCCAAAAGAAACTATGATATCACCCACCCTTGCCACTTGCTTGTAAATGCTTTTAAGNTGTTCTCTGCAAAAGGTTTTCAGCTCCGCTGCGACACGGAAAGAAGAATTCTACTTTGTAAGGGTTATGCTCCCTAAGCGCGGCCGAAGGCCGCCTACGCAGAAAGAAGTTCTGGCCAAAAGAAACTATGATATCACCCACCCTTGCCACTTGCTTGTAAATGCTTTTAAGTTTTTTATCACTGAATTCTTAAACCTCAAAAGTAGATCATAATAAAATATGTATATCAAATTAAAGGTAAGAACTTGCACTTTATAAATAGTGTATATGTATTTAGCATTGATTATGCACTTTTTTCTAAAAAAGGTTATTTTATGAAAAAAATTATAACATTTTATTTGTTTTTTAATATTTTTGGCTTAAATATATAAACAAGCACTCACATTTTATATATCAACTTAAAGATAGATTGTCTTTATTTTAACTTCATTACTTTTTTAATCGGTTACGTAGTTTAGTAAATATTAATATTTTAAATTATCGCAAAAAAATTTTAACCTCATATCTTCTTTACTTTTTATTTGCGCAAATAATATTTATATAGTTGAAATCAGCGTAAAAAGTACTATCGGTCTGCATTTTTAGTATTCCCATAGCTGAACGGTTGGTTATCTTGATGTGTTCCAGAATTTGCAAGGTCTCTCCAAGAGATAATAAAACAGGGGATGCTTTCCAGAACTTTCAAAAACCGCAAAAAAATTCAGTGAGACATTAGTTGCGTTTTTTTACTCATTTCCAGTAAAATCCAGTAAAAGTTTTTACGAATTTTCATGTTTTGGCGTTTTCGTACGCAAAAACTTGCAAAGTAGGGGAAATTGAGAGAGCGAAAAATGACAGCTGAAGTTGCAAGTTTTTACTGGATTTTACTGGATAAATTTTTACTTGTAAGAATTTGCCAGTACGAAAAACAGCTGATCGCATGTTGCTGGATGAAATTTAAACTAATAAGGAAACTGTTTGTGGCTTTTTATTGTTGAATTTCACAAAATAAACCTATTTAAATACAAAATATATTGTTCTATAAGGAATTTGCTGCGAATAAACAACCAATTTATGAGCTGTTCATGAAACTTGCAAATTATTACTGGAAAAGCGTTCGCGTACTTTTTTGCAAATTTTTTCTATGAGAGCGAATTCTTAGAAATAAAGTTACTGGAGAGTTACTGGCAAGTTACTGGATAATTTGTAAAAAAACACAACTATTATTAAGCAAAAAAAACGGGAAATATTTAGCTATTTGTACAACGATTTAGGGGTGGGGGCGGAGGGGGAGGGCGTAGCTCCCCAAACCCCCCCTAAACGAAGGGGATCAACGCCGCTTTATGAAAAGTCACCCCTCAGTGATGTCTATTTTGGTTACTGGGTGTTTTATAAAAATATCTTGTATATACAAATGTATATACAAATTTATAACAAAAATTTGCAACAAATACCATATTTGCAACCGACATTATTGTTAAAGTGTGTAAAAGTTTTTTGATTCGATTCACGCGTTTGGACACAGCAACACAAAATAGTTGTACAAATTCATAATAATAATAATAAGATTGGCGCTTACACATATGTTAGGGTTAACACGATGCCGCATAAAAAGAGACCTAAGTGTACATAGATATATACATCGAACGAAATGTCCTTCATCACCTTTCCATTTGTGCCCATATTTTGAAAATCGGTTCGTTTTCGAAATATTAGCATTTTTTCCCCACCACTCCCCAATCAATTTGCACAAAAAAAATGTTAACCATTAAACTCAGCAAAAAGGGGTAGACGACGTCCACTTTTTCTTTTTTTCTCTAGCTCAAAAGTCCGCATCCTTTAAGAATGCCAGCACCTGGCTATAACCAAAATCTCTAAAATTGAATAGCGCTACTTAAATATTAAACATTTAAAACATACCAGTCTCTTTGCTTCAATCAACGACTTTATTTTATCAACGGCTTCTATCATATCCTCCAAAGAAGGGGATGAGCTTGTGAAAACGCTTTCTCGCGGCGCCATTTTAAATAGCAGACAAGGGTTTGGCTTCTCTTGTTTTAAGGCCGCACCTTTGAGCTACGAATATTTTTATATAACTAAAGAATACTCAACTGATTTCCACCTGAATCGGCTTACTTTTTTTTGAAATAAACATACAACTCGCTGAGCTCAGTTTTAGGGCCCCATCACACGATGAATATTATCACGATAATTGATCGTGATATTTATTGACCGTGTAGCGCGAAAAATTTCTAGGTCGTGATCAGTGTTACTGTGTAGAATCTTTTTTACTCTTTTTTACTTTGGTTTTGCCATGGTGAAATTATGCCATTTTTTATATTTTCACCATGGAGTTTTGCAGGAAAAATCCTGTTTAGCTTTCAGCTTTGTTCTTATACTAGGTTTATATATAAGTAGATTATCCTCATTTTCGGGCTTAACTCCCTAATCGGTAATTAGGAAAAAAAGATTTGCCGTACAAAATTCGTCCCTTCTTAATTTGTAATTATGAAGTAATCTCAGATTTTACCAATAACTTTTTGGTGGGATTATAGGCATACATCAACATAACCAACCGTTCAGCTATAGAAAAACTAAAAATGCAGGGTCTTCTACGGTCTCGACGAGGTGACCCTAAAGGTCTGTCGCGGGGATGCGCAGCGCGCCTCTAGTGCGAGTGCCTCAGTGGACGTGGATATTGAGGAGCCTGAACCGGGGATCTCACTGACGCTGAGAGCAGTGCCTCCACAGAATCCAACCTCGCATTGGCGATGTGGAGGATGTACGAGGAGGAGCTGCTACTCAGCGATGTGGAGGACGACGCTGATGTCACCGTTGTAGCAGTGGACGAGGTGGCAGGAACCTCAAATGAGGGTACTGTAGATCAACCTCCACAGATCTAGGGCAGCCTCGGCTGCTCTTTTGAGTCGCCTGTTCAACGGCGACGTCGATGTCCCACTCATCCAAGAACCCTGGGTGAACAACTCAAGGGTCGGTCTGTGGTCTGAGCGCGGTATGTTTTAAGCTTCTGGTGGAGCGAAGTAGAGGTAAATGAGAGCCTGTGTAATGGCAAAGTCGGATTTAAATATCTTTCTTCTACCTTATTATAGCGATGGTGAATCACGAGTACCATACTGGATATAGGGGAGGCGTGTCGATCGTGCTGGCCTCCGTTTACTTGCCCTATGAGGCCAAGCATCCTCCGCAATACTTGTTGCGCAGACTGGTCGACGAACACAGCTCAGGTTTCATTCTGACGGGAGGCGATGCTAATGCTCACCATGTACAGTGGTGGAGCTCGAACATCAATAGTCGAGGTGAGTCTCTTTTTAACTACCGTTTAACAACTAATCTCATTATTTGTAAGAGGGGTTCAAAACCCACTTTTGTTGTGAAAACCCGTGAGGAGGTCATAGACCTTACGCTATGTAATGACAATAGTTTTGATTTGGGTTAAAGCTGGAGAGTTCTTAACGAACTCTCTTTTTCCGACCGTAGGTATATTGAGACGATTCTGGACTTTTATCTGACTGCTCCTTAGGTTCGAAAGAACCTAAGGAATGCAGATTGGGAAATCTACAAAGACACTCTGGAACCTTAGTTACCATATCCGGCACCTGTGGAGCCCAGCACTACTGGTGAGTTGGATAACATAGTTAACTCTTTTACTCGGATTTGTTCAGAGGCCTTGGCTAAGGCTCGTCCTGACCCTAGACCTAGGGGAAAACGAAAACCCCACTGGTGGTCCCGAGAGTTGGACGCACGGCGAAAATCCTGCAGAGTGCAGTTCAACAAGGCAAGAAAGCTGAGTCACGAATCTGAGTGGCAAAGATATAAACAGTTTTTGCGTGAGTACAAGAAGGCTCTGCGGGAGGCCAAAAGAGGTCTTCCTGGAGGGATTTTTGTAGTAGTGTCGAGGGTAATTCCGAGACTTTCAGATTAAGGAAAATCCTTGAACCAGATCGGTTTCTGCAGAAGCAATGGTTCCTGAACCACGACGGGAATGGAAACGATGGAACTGCTCTTGGACACACAAACGGGGGCTATTTACACCTTCCTTCGGGCGGGGTAGGAAATGTGCCTGCCACAAGGAAAAGGATATCTTGGGCGATACGAAGCTTTAAGACCTATAAAGCGGCGGGGCCAGATGGGATTAATCCCGCACAACTGGCTGTGACACTTGAAACCCCTCTTGATCTGCATTAGCGGGGCAATCCAGATGATGCTTCAAATATATTTTTGGATCTTTTGCAACTAGATCTAGTGGGTTAGCAGATGGCATCTCTTGCTGCACTTCGGTTAAGAGAGACAGGGCAAAGGGAATCGGGATTGCTGGGTCACTCCTACATTCTGGAGAAATATAACTTTCTTCTCGGCTGTACCGACCGTTGTGTAGAAACTCTGGTTATGGATAGAAACTTCGTCATGAAAATCCCAAGCAGGGAGGAATGGGAAGAAAACTACTATACCACCCGGTAGTATAGTAATTTTCACAGACGGTTCAAAAATGGGCGGCGGGGTGGGAGTGGCGTCCGTTTCCCGAAGCCCTGACCTGAGCCGTTCATTTCGACTACCGGACCACTGTAGTGTCTTCCAGGCTGAGGTCTCAGCTATAACGCTGTAAACGAACTTCGTACTGATTTAAAAGGTAAGGACGTGTTCATTTTTAGTGACAGCAGGCAGCAATTAAAGCTGTTAGCTCCGTCACAATTAAATCAAAAATTGTGCTGGACTGTCGCCGATCTCTGCAAGAGATGGCTAAGCAGAACAGTCTAAACCTCATTTGGGTTCCCGGTCATAGGGACATTGAGGGTAACTGTAAGCGGGCGAACTTGCGAGGGGGGCTACGACCAAGCAGATTCTTCCCGATAAAGAACGCACTGGTGTACCCTTCGCGTAGGACCCTACAGTCGCTCGTTGGAAGAGCCGGATTCATAATTTGTAGCATCCTAAGGATGCGCTCCAGCGATGATGGCGTGACCGGCACCCACGGCCTGGCCTTAGGCCTGACAGGAATGCCTTTCCAGTCCTCCACCTCCAGATTTGCTCCTAGGTAGACAGCTCCCACCTTTGCGACGGCGGCCTTATACAGCGCCACCGACCTCGCATCATCGCAAGCCACAACCTTGATGTGGCCCTGGTACCAGCCGAATATCTGCACGCGGGAGGGGTTCCCGGGTTCTCCAGCAAGACTTCAAAAATGTAGTTTGCCAGAGCTGCCTTCACCCTTCTTCATTGTTCCTGAGGGATGGAGGCGAGTTCGTTGTCGCGGTCAAGAACCCCAATAAGGATCCTGTCCCTAGCAACTTCAGCAAAGCTAGGTCTAGCTGCCCGGAGTGCGTCCGGATTTTCTTAGGTTGAGGCTGTTGTTCCTCCACCGCTCTTTGCCTTTTGGTTTGGCTTTCCAACGAAACCCCAGCTGTGGTCTGGAAGTTTGGTAATAGGGCTTTCGCTCTCACTATCAACTCCTTCGCACTCTGAGGAAGCGTGTACGACCTCACCATTTCATAAATTTTAGGAGTTTTGGCCACCTTCCGCTTCTCAGCGTGAAGGGACCGCTCCTGTGCTTTATCCTGAGAAGAGCCGCCCGTAGTTTCCCTCGCGGCGGCTCCCCCAGTGTTAATTTTTGTAGCCGCTTGTCGACTTTCCCCACTTGAGCCAGGTCGTGAGCCGTTCCGGCATTTGGTGGGCAGGCCCAGGAGCCACAGATTGACCTGCCGTTGTCAGCATAGTCTCTGCAGCCTTGTTGTTACTGGGCCCCACCATAACGCCCGTTATCACGGAGCGACATGAAGTTGCCCCCAGAGCCGCCCCGGAAATGCCCTCCATAGGGCTAGAAGGTGCATGTGCCTGCGCTGTCTTTCCCCGAGACGAAGTGTGTGTTTTGTTTTCTCAGTTTTAACCGGCTTGTCCATTCTAAAAGAGTCTCCACTCGAATCCGCTATCCTCACTCGGGCGTTGTGGTCACTATGGGATCCCATGGGTATCTACGAAGACAGGGAGGCCATGCTTGACCCCTCACCCTTAAGGGGCAAGGGATCAAAGCCAGATCCAGTGAAAACACGGGATGGCGTGTCAACCGTTACCTACAACCACCAACTTAACGGCGACGAGATCGGAACGTACTCCGAGGCCTGCCAGGGTTTTAACGGGACGGAGGCGGTCACGGCATTAGCCCGAAAGCCATTTCTGTAGGGTGTCACCCCTACATACTCAGGTAACAGAATACCGCAACCACCAGCTCAAGGCGAACTAAATCAAAAATGTTGAGGAAATTGGGGTAGTCCGTGGATGAAAGCAGGATCATACCAGGGGAGATGTTTCACCTTCCTTTATCTGTTCCCAAACAGGTTGAGGTTAACAGTGCCACCAACGTGAAGGAAAAGGAGGAGATTTATAGCGAGAAGTGGAAAGGTATCACATCCGAAGATCAGCCGCTACAACAACAACAACAACATCAGCCGTCGCGTTGAACTTCACTACCCTTTAGGCACCTTTTGGAGTTTAACTTTAATTAAAAAGGTCACAATAACTATAATTAAATAACCAAAATTTAAATGATATTTTAAAAACAAAAAAAAATGTAAAAACATGTTCCTTGGCAGTGGGATTCGAACCCACGACTGCCCGGCTTGCTAAATCCGCAATCCAGCAGCGGGCACAGGGTAAACTAATTAAAGTACTCATATTTCTATACATTGCCGGGTAAATTTTTTCTCTTCATATGGATAGCACTGCTCTCTCTCATCTTAACAAAAAGCTGTTTCTAATGGGCTGTTTTTGCTTACGCGTAAAAGCACATTTAGCGCATTTAGCTCTAAATGCTACTCTAAATGTACATTTATCCACACAAAATTCGTCACCTAAATGCAATTAAATGCAACTCCATTTTTGCATTAAGAATCTAAATGCTAAAAGCAACCCTGTGATCTTCCAAAATTTCCACGATTCGAACATGGTTTAATGATAAAAAGGGGCAACATTGCATTTTCGAGTATACAGTGGCTAGCTGCGTTTCAGTGATCGCCGATCGAGATTTCATTTATTATTTTACATAATTTGGATAAAGAAAAGTTAAGAAAATTCAATATCGATGTGATGCTGATAGAAATGTGGATCAATTTGTGATCAATTCTGTTTGTTTTGTTTCCTAATTAAGTGAGGAAATTTTAAATGACAGCACCGACAAATGAGTATATACATAATAGGGCATTCGCACGCGGCGATTTTACAGGCAACAAAAGTTGAATACGAAGTTGAATGAGAAGTTGAAAGTGAAAAAGTTGCCATCCCTATTCAGACGAGGCGATTTTCGATTCAACACGAATCGTTATTTACATTATTGAAAATGAATTTAAATCGAAAAATTTGATCAATTGGCATAAATTTGGTAAGCCAAGCGTTGGTAGAAGTGCTTTTAGCGAAGCTGAAAGATAAAATAAGAGTAAAAAAGTAAAAAAGAAAAAAAAGTATGATACAGAACAGTGTTGGCATTTTTGGTACAATTGTACTTGTTTTATACAATTTCATTT
>NW_016157390.1:170561-285185 GCF_001687245.7 Rhagoletis zephyria
GTGTGCATACATATTTGCGTTAAATGCAGTACATGTGCACGTGGAATCAATTTCTAAAAGTGTTNATTCTGACGAGGCGGTTTTTGATTCAACACGAATTGTTATTTACATTATTAAAAATGAATTTAAATCCCAAATTTTTATCAGTTGGCGTAAATTTGGTAGAAGTGCTTTAAGCGAAGCTGAAAGATAAAATAAAAGTAAAAAAGTAAAAAAGAAAAAAAGTATGTATACAGAATGTAAACAAACACAGGATTGCTAGGAAAAAAAGTTGAACGTGCACAAAGTTGGCTGGCGACCAACTTTGTTGTAAGCGATTAGTTGAAAGGCCGTTCGGACGAGGCGATTTTTGCTTTCAACTAAAAGTTGCCTGAAAAATCGCCGCGTGCGAAAGCCCTATAAACAAATGGTTTTTCAGGCAACTTTTAGTTGAAAGCAAAAATCGCCTCGTCCGAACGGCCTTTCAACTAATCGCTTACAACAAAGTTGGTCGCCAGCCAACTTTGTGCACGTTCAACTTTTTTTCCTAGCAATCCTGTGTTTGTTTACATTCTGTATACATACTTTTTTTCTTTTTTACTTTTTTACTTTTATTTTATCTTTCAGCTTCGCTTAAAGCACTTCTACCAAATTTACGCCAACTGATAAAAATTTGGGATTTAAATTCATTTTTAATAATGTAAATAACAATTCGTGTTGAATCAAAAACCGCCTCGTCAGAATAGGAATGGCAACTTTTTCACTTTCAACTTCTCATTCAACTTCGCATTCAACTTTTGTTGTCTGTAAAATCGCAGCGTGCGAATGCCATATAAAAGCAACATCGATAGGGGCCATCAACGATCGATGTTTAAGAAAAATGTTAAGCCATTTACGCAGCGATAGTGCTACGATGTTTTGTCCATTCCTAGTGGCGCAAGTTTAAAATTATTTTGATGACACTCAAAACTGATTAACCAGATAAATTCGCATTTATCATAAAAAAACTTACTAGCGTATATTTGCAATGTCGAAGAACGCGCGAAAACTCGAGTGGTGTTCTCCAAAATTAACAGCTAAACGGAAGTGCCTAGATAAAAAGCGAATAAATGCTGTGCTCCAAACGGAAAATTTATTCTGGCCTGAAGATGACGAAGATAGTTTTTTCACAGCTTCTAAAGTGAACTATGTAATAAATAATAAAATTAATACTCATAGCCTTGAGAAAAATGATACCAACTTACTTTGCTCTCAAATGACTATGGGTGCCCATCAGGAAATAACACTCTTTGGAACACAGCAAAATAGCTTAAAATTAAGCAACTTTAAGGAAGATACTTTTTTTTCTAAATCTGTATTGGATACTGTGATGACTGAATATGAGGAAATTGTTGAAACCAAGAATGATAGTTGTTTACCAGATAATTGCCACGACGATAAGAGCGTCCTAACTGTATCTGCAGTGGAAAAGTTAATAAGCTACAGTCCACTAGAGCTTTTTACCAGCATAAATCAAAACAGCATGACAGATAAAACACCCTTGGAAGACACAGCATTATTAAATGTGGAAAGCAGTAATAACTTTCATCAAGGCAGAGCTGATGAGAGCATATTTAATACCATTAATTTACACAGTGAGCAAAAGACTGAAAGCCAAAAGCAACTTAAGTTCGATGACACCATATTTGCGAATATTAATATAGAAGATCTGACGATAGACGAGGATAAAGAACTTTTTGTAGAAAATATTCAAGATGATGCGGGAGTTCAAAACTCTCAAAGATTCCTTGATGACGTTGCAATATTTAAAGTGCCTCATGCTCCTGCACCAATTAGCTGTAAGGCAGGACAGAAAATCAAAGTTCCCCAGCGCGACAATTTTGTTAGTGGATCGCAGTACACAGTGCACAGTCATTTATCAAATATTACATCTATTGCTAATCTTTCTCGACTGGACTGGGACTCTCAGGCATTTTCAGATAAGATAGAAAACGATTTTCCAAGCAAAGGTGCATTCTTTGGACTACCGGACAAAGTTAAACGTATGATTTTCGAATATAAGGGCATACAAAGTTTATACGGTAAGGATTAAATATCGTCCGAATTATGCCAGAAAAAAAATGTTGGGAAATCAATTTTTTTTTTTAATGAGACCACTACATTCATTTAATTAACATTTTACAATATTGTGGTATCCGTGTACGCCTGGTATTCTGAGTTTCAGTATAACATAGAACATCGAATAGTTAATCAAATCAACGCAATAACTCAAATTTGGTAAATTTGTACATTCGTGTTTCTGGCATATGGGTGACGATACTTTATTTCAGTTAAAATAGTTTTATTCATAAAACCTTATATTCCTCAGAGTGGCAGGAGGAATGCTTGAATCTGCCAGCTATTCATGAGCGCAGGAACTTAATCTATGCCCTCCCAACAAGCGGCGGAAAGACACTTGTTGCCGAAATATTAATGTTGCGCGAGGTGTTGTGCCGTGAAAAGGATGTACTTTTCATACTGCCTTATGTCTCAATAGTACAAGAAAAGGTATATGAGTATTCAAAAATTATTTTTCTTAACCAACGAAATTCAAGGTATACCTACATATCTAAAATTAATATAGGTCAGCGCTATGTCTCCATTTGCAATCGCAATGAATTTTATTGTGGACGAATATACCGCCGGGAAGGGAAAATGTCCACCAATGAAACGGAGAAAACGAAAAAGTATATTTATAGCTTCGATTGAGAAAGGTGCTGTTTTAATAGACAGCTTAATTGAGGCGCAACGTGCGGACGAAATAGGTCTGATTGTGGTCGACGAATTGCATCTGATAGGCGAAAAGGGACGAGGGGCTACATTGGAAGCTTTGCTTACAAAAATTATGTTCATAGATGGTAACTGCTTCGTCCATAGTGATCACTTTTTTATTGCACTAATTTGTTGTTATTATAGATAAATACATTTTTGAATATAATTTTTAGTAAATATTCAAATCGTCGGTATGAGTGCCACTATCGGAAACCTGGAAGAAGTTTCTAGCTTTTTAAAAGCAGATGTATATACACGCAGCTTTCGACCTGTTGAGTTGAGGGAGTTTATAAAATGTGGCAACGATATTTTGGAGATTAATACAGCAGGCAAAACACTGGATGAAGTGTTTGTTTACAGTCGTAATGTGAATTTCAATGTAGGTTAATAAATTAATTAAATATTTTATATATCTTCAATGTACATATTTATTTTAATTTCTCTTCAAACTCAGTACAGCGAATCTTTATCACGTTCCGACCCGGATCATCTAGCTGGATTGGTAGCAGAATGTGCTCCTGAGCACTGTGTGCTGGTGTTTTGTCCATCGCGGAAAAATTGTGAGAATGTTGCTTTGCTTTTGAGCCGCATTTTACCGAAGTACATTTATGTCAAGCTTATATAAAGCCAACAAATTTATAACTTATTATATTCCGTATAGAAAATTTGTGCAACATCGAAAACGTGAAAAAGAAGATTTAATGGATGCTTTGGATAAGGTATGTGGTGTGCTTGGGGACGTCTTGGCTAAAACTATACCATATGGCATAGCCTATCATCACTCGGGCCTTACCATTGATGAACGGAAGTTTATTGAGACTGCATATCGTTTTGGTGTATTAAGTGTAATTTGTTGCACATCGACTTTGGCGGCGGGTGTTAATCTTCCCGCAAAGCGTGTTATCATACGTGCACCCTATGTGGGTTCGGAATTTATGACTCTTTGTAGATATAAACAAATGGTAGGGCGTGCTGGACGTGCAGGCATGGGTGAGGCCGGTGAAAGTTTTCTAATTACAACAAGTCGAGACAATATTCGTGTTGGCGAAATGCTTTTTTCGCCTATGGATAAAGCAATAACTTCTTTAGATTACGAAGATTGCATAGGTTTACAGGTATGTAACTAAAGGAATTTGCCGAATGTTTATTACGATTAAGACTAGCTAACTTATTTCATGTTAAAAACACTAAATTATCTTTTAATTTTATTTGCAGAGTCTGGTTCTAAGTGCAATCGGTTTAGAAATTGCTAACTGCCGCACAGACTTATATCGTCTTGTAGGTTGCACTTTGCTTTCTGTACAAGCCAATCAACTAGGACTTTCGACAGAACAAATGGTTCTTAAACTTATTCGTGAAATGTTTAAACACAAAGTATTGGAATTGTGTGCTTCGGTGGCATCCAAAAAGGACATCCCAGACATACTTACAACACAAGACGTTCAAAATGTAAGCAGTCGAACATCTCATGAGCATCGCCGTCTTTTCATAAGCAAATCGACACGCTTTCAGCTTACAAATATTGGTCGTGCCGCTTTTAAGGCAGGTATTGATTATAAACACGCCTTCGCAATACACGCGGAGCTGAAACTCGCGCAAAAACAACTAATATTAACGAACTATGCACATCTACTGTATCTAGTAGTGAGTTTCAATTCGAATGCAAAAGGTGATGAGTTATTTCCAGCGGAAGCTGGTATACTTTATCGGGTATATATGTCATTAGATGATACTACGCAAGCCCTCTTCAAACTTCTCGGCTTCACCGAAGCGGTTGCAGTGAAAATGGCAAAGACGATGTCCGTTCAAGGACCACTGGAACTAAAATTGAATCGTCTCTACAAAGTGTTGGTTTTGATCGACATTTTAAATGTACTACCTTTGCATGTAGTAGCGTCAAGATATAAAGTAGAACGAGGAATGTTACAGACGCTCATAAATCAATCAACTGCAGCGGCCAGTGCAATAGTGCGGCTCTGTGAGCAATTGGATGCCTTTTGGTGTTTTAAATCACTGTTTGAGCGGATAAGTGCGAAATTGGATCGGTGTGGTACAATGGAGTTAGAACCATTACTTGATTTGCCGGCCGTAAAAATAGTATATTCAATGATGATATAATAAACAAATTGGTATCAGAAAAAATGACTGTCTTTCTTTCAGAATCGTGCCAAACAACTTTACAGTGCGGGCTTCAAGACTATTGAAGACATAGCTAAATGTAAACCAATTGATTTAGTGCGTTTGGTGGAGCATATGCCAATGAAAATTTCGAAGGAAATTATCTCGGCTGCAAAGGTAAGTTTCTGATAAAGTAGTAAAACGTGTACATATCTTTATATAGTGTACGTATGTATTAGGGATCCCGGCCTTTTTTAGGTCACGAAAATTTCGGGATTTGTAATTTGCACTGATGGGAATAATAGAAACACCTTTTCTGGACCAGTATTGGTTATATCTCTTTTTTTTTAAATTAATATTTAATAATTAATATTTTTTTTATAAAAGTTTAGCTCATTTTACATATAACACCGTGCGATAGTAAATTTTACACACAAAAACCAAATATATTCGCGAAACCATGGGCTAAATATAGTAAAATTGACGTTTTTAGTTGTTTCACTCTCACGACAGAAATTCGAAAATGCTTTAACAAATCCAGTGAAATGTGCTTAGAGAAAAAATATGGGTATCAAATTAAAGAGAAAACTCTGTAGAATTTAATCAGATTCAATATTTTGTTGCATAAGGACTGGTAAGTATTGAAAATGTCCTTTTCAAAATTTGATCCTTTAAATTTGCAATATTTGTTTTTGAAAAAAATTATATGTTAAGGCCTTATGTAAACTCGATAACGTTCTCGAGTTTCGTCCTTCTAACTTTATCAGTTTAAAAAATTACCTATTCGTCCGTGTGAATCCAAAAAATTAAATTTTTGTAAGTTCTAAAGAAAATTTCTCTTTCATTTGGTACCCATATTTTTATTCTAAATTGCATTGAATTTTTGAAATAATTTTTGGAATTAATCCACTTTAAGTAAAGAAGTAGGTTTCAAACCCATTTATTTATTATTTATTTTATGGTAGGAGAGATAGAAGCAATTTTTTGGATTTAAGTTGTTGAAAATAATGAATATCTACATCTCGGGACCTATCCTGGGATTCCGGGAACTATTCCAGGATTCCGGGATTGTGATAACGACATACCGAAAATTCCCTACCTACCCTGTTGATTCGGCTACCTAACCCCGTTTGGGTCGGCGAAGTCTCTCCCAAATCGCCGCATCGTCGCATCGTGTGATTACTAACAGCATCGTCGATTTCAGTGTTACGTGAGGAACTTCGGGTGCGCTTGAGGATTTTTATTTTGAGGAATTTTTGACGAATTTTCTATCGATATATTTGAAATAAACAAATGTTACTATGTTTTACACAGCAGAGTTGTTATAAAGAGCGAAATACACCACACAAGCGGCTTGTCAAACATTCTTCAAACCCACTTTTCCCATTTCGCCATACACCATGCAAACATGACTCGTTCAAGCAAAGAATTCGTGTCACGTAGTGCTTCTGTGGCAGAATAACCGGGCGTCTGGCTGTTATCGGCAGGCAATAAGCAGCATGAATTCTTCCGTTTACCTTCAGCAAACCATCGACGTCTATAAAAGGCGTTAGCTGATATAGAGAGCTCGACTTCGACAGGCAACCCTTGTGCTTAAGTGAGATTTTGACCAGTTTTGGTTATTTTTCTATTGTTGCTTAATGTTTATATTTTTTTTTATAAAAGTCTATCACATTACATAATCAGCGTGTTGATTTTTAATATTTTTTTTTTGTTGGCTGCGCTTGGTATTTTCGTCCATATAAAAGTAATCGGCTATAAAACATCATATCTAAAAATTTTACAAATTTTGTACGAAGATTGAAATGTGGATTTATGTGGTGCTAAACTTTTATACAGCAATTATAAACATTAAATAGACAAACGAAAAATAGCCAAAACTGTTCAAAATGTCACTTAACTTAATCAGCTAACCACAAGGGTATATTGGGCCACAGTGTTCTTCGTATATTAAATCGTCGCTCGAATAAAGAAACAGTGTAAATGCCACATACACTCTTATTCGATAATTGCACCATTGAATAGACCATTCTTTAATCTATTAGAAAAATCTTTAGTTTTCTTAAATATCTCTTTGGCTCACTAATTTATTCCCGAAAAATGAAATGGTATTTGTATGGTTTGTAATGGTTTATAAAAACTTCCAATTCGTTTTTCTCAAAACTATACTTTTCATGTTACACTATTTCATTATTCCAGCGACGAAATATTGAATATGTTTACAAATCTACATCTACATATATAAGTGTTTATCAAATGAAGTTGTGATGGCTCTACACGACAAAGTGAACACAAACAAATTTTAATATGCTTTCAAATTTCAAAAATAAACTATAATAACAATTTGACTTGAATTACCCATTGAAATGAATGATTTATACAAACTACTTTACGCAGTTTTGACCGTTACCGTTACGCGAACAAAGTTATATTACCATTGCTAGCAGGTATAAAAATAGCACACCTTACGGTTCTCTTCCTCTTAAGTTTGGTACTTTTTTATCTTGAAAATGCACTTCAAAGCAAAAAAAAGGCAGCGGCGGACTCGGTGCCACATAGGGGTTTTTTACTTCTTCAAGAGATATACTAGTCTTGTTTGCTTTAGAACGCAGCAGATTTAATGATGTGACAAAATATGTATGTATGTATCTATTAATGTTATTTTTGTGCTTTTAATTTCACAGATTATACTAATGAAGAAGTTGGACTACCTAGAGGAAGAGGCAGAAGCATTGAAAATGTGTCTGACATAGGATTATCTGTGAATAACTTTATCATTAAAAAGCATTTATGAAAAAATTGCTTTTAAATTATGAAACAATTGATGGTCTTATACATAGATATCATTATTTTTATTTATTGCTTTTTAATACATTTCGCCTTTTCATCAGCGCAATGCGTGTACATACATATATGTTAACATTAGTTTCTTATTGTTAAAATTTCACCATGTAATTTAGAAATTCTCAACATAGAATATTAATTTTAAAATAATTAGTGTACACAAGGCAATGCTTGTAATTTGTAACTCTCGGAATGTAGTATTTTAAGCTTAAAATACGTTTAAAATAGCGTTTTCCAATGTGTTATAATTGTACAAAATAATTTACAAAGTATACATTACGTAATAAGATAATCCGGAAAACAAAACTAGTCGAAATCGCTAGGAAACCATACAACTTTGAATGGATTTACTGGGTACCATAATAGTCAAGGCGAATTCATATATAATTTATAAATTCGCCTTGATAGTAATAATAAAAATAAAAATTAAAGAAACTGTATACACAAAAAATCATTTTATTTAATGACAAAATTAAAAGAATTCTGTCTTTTGTCTTTTGCTATCACGAAAATTGAGTATTTCAATATTATAAACTTTTAGCTTAACTTTCTGATATTTTAAACTAAAACTTAACATTGCACACATACTTTACTTCTTGTCCAATCTGCAAGCTCCACTTTACTTTCCTTTAATTTCTTATCTATGTTTTACTTTTTGAATAATGCCGTGAATGTAGTGTTTTCTTTAATACACAATTTCTGGAACTATCTCCTGATGTGTTCGGATGTGAAATATACATACATGCCTGTTGTTATCAAGCGGACCTGCGTGTGCTGTGTGTTTGTGTGTGTGCTGCTGGGAAGTGTGGCTGTTTTCAAATACACCTATTTACATTTTACAGAGACCTTGAATGGGAATGAAAAGTAACTTTCATATACTTCATGATTTTAATTTTGAGAACAGACATTAATTTGAATCGGATCCATGGATGAAATAAACAATGTGGGGAAATGTTCTTCAGAGCTTAGGTATTATTTGATGATGCACAAAAATTTAGAGAATGATTTGAAATGGATAATTTTTGAAAACAAAAATATATATATATTTATGTACATACATACATATCCGGGATATTGCGAATATTTGCATTCGCATTCATTATGCGAATGATTCGCATCATTTTACGCATTCGCGTTCGACATTCGCATTCGCATCAAATGGTACGAATGTTTTGCGAATGCGAATGTGTACATGACCAGGAAGTCCACTCTAATAATGCGGAAAGGGCTCTAAGTCTGTCTAAACAGGGTGCGGACAATAACCGGCATTTAGCTCCAGGCGCTAAACGGTTAAGTAGTATATCAAGCAACATTGATGGGCCTTCAACAAGTACTGCTAAAAGTCTTATAAGCAACCTGGAAATAACTTTTGATTCCTCCAGCGAAAGCAAAGGCTCGGATGTAGAATCTGGTGACATTAAAAAATGTGGAATTTAAGCTCAATTGAAGGCATATCTTAAAGAAAAAGGAGCTCATCTCGGTGAAAATCCTCTCATTTGTTCGTTTGTAATTTATAAGCAAATCATGCTGAAACCAAGTAATTAAATTGAAATGAAATAATTTATCATAAATCGAGAACCAAATGAAGAAAAAAAAGATTTATTCATTCATTTTAGCCCCCACTGTTGAGGAAATTTGAATAAATGCCTAAAGGTATGCATCCATTTGTTTTTTGAAATCAAGTACAAGGGCTTGTTCGAGATGCAATCACAACCGCAGTGTTGCATGCATTATTAAAGTATCACGTTCGGAGTGAATTTCTAGCAGCTTTTTATCAGTTCGAAAGTTGCAACAGTTTGCAAATTTTCATCAGTGCTGCAGTATTGCCGCTTTCATTATGTGACTCGAACAGGTCCCAAACCACACACTCGTATAGAAATTACGAAAGAAACGTGAACGTACTTGGTTCATGTGAAGTAATTTGATCGAAACAAAGTATTTTATGCTATAGTGTGAACACTGTTTAAAATACGACAAATTAACAGATCTGGCCCGGAAATATTTGAGCGCTCCACCCGCCAGCGTTCCAAGTAAGCGATTGTTCGGTGCAGCCGGCTTTATATCCGAGCCTCTAAGAAATCACCTCATGGGAGAAAAGGCAGCAAAACTACCTTTTTTTTTTTAAATATATAGCCTCATTGCAAGAGTCCAAGTCGTTTTTCGCAAGTCGAATCGTATCGAAAATTTAACGTCATTGCTTAAAATTTCCACTCGACTAGTGTATTAAAACGGAAAAACTTGGCTGCACTGCATAGTTTTCGATGTTTTTCGTCGTTTACTTATTTCAGCACGACAGTAGACAATGCTAATGTCGAGTCGAACAATTCAGCCTTATTTACGACTTACGCAATGAGGCTGATAATATGCCCCTTTTGAAATTTATCTATCGATGTTCTAATAATTTACCAAATATTTAAGTAATAAATACGATGACTTAAGTTGATTGTAGCCTTTGTAATGTTATTCCTAACTTTCTCATTCGCATTCCGAAACATTTAAGGAGACTGTATTGTTTCGGTTTTTCATAGGCAAGGTAATGCGCCACACAATGATAACGCTTCGCGAAATCATTTCGAGCTTTAAGAATCGCAATTTTGTAGCTTTTCATTACTGCTGGCAGTTAGGGTATGGTTATTTCTGCGATTTTTTATGTATGTATGTATGTATGTACGTAAGTGAATGGCGCAATCAGGTAACACGAAATTAGTAATGAATAAATAGTTCATGAAAGCAAGAGAACGTATTTGTAAACCTAAGAATGCTCAGAAGACATACATATGTACATATGAACACAAAAATTTATATATGTAAGTACGAATGTAGATACATATGCATTTAGTCGGGTATGAATGAATACATTTGCTATGAAAAAACGTTTGACCTTTAGTCTAACCTTTAGTATTCCAAATCATCATAGAAATGCTGGGCTATTCTCATACCGACGCCCCTGTAGTCCGTTCGACTGGAATACGGTTGTGGCGCTGCAACGACCGCGCGCCGTCGGATATCTGTTGGTGAAAAATATGAATCATCACTATTGTAGTCTTTATAAGAGCTTTGTTGTTGTTGCTGTTGTGATTGTGGTTGTTGTTGCTGTCTTGTTTGTTGTGCGAGTAAATGTTCGGTTTGATGGTGCATTTGAGATTGCAATGATTTTGATGTTTGATGTGATTCAAAATGAGTTTGGGATTGACTAAGCGAGGTTTGCGGTTTAGTTTGATAGGAATTTTGCTGATGCTTATTTTGATGTTGCTGTTGTTGGTATTGATTGTTGTTATTGTGAAAAAGTTTTGGTGACTTATTGTTATTGACAAATGTACTGACGCCCGGATCTGAAGCATATGCATTCTCGAAAGCGCTATTGTGATTTGGATGATTGCTGTGATGCGGCGTAAGCGGTTTAAGCGTCGGGTTGAGTGCGTCGTTTAATGTGACGTCATAGTCGTTTTCGTAGAGCTCGTCCAAAGTGATTTTGGGTTGTGGTTCTGGCCGAGCCTGTAACATTGGTAATGCACTTCGCGGTGGCAAGGTGGTGCGATGGATCTGTGCTGTTTGCAATTCACTTTCCCTTTCCCGGTCATAGACATTTGAGTCATGTAGATATGAATGAACTGATGTGGGGGCTGAACCGCTGCCAGAATCACGCAATATCGGTGCACCATGCTCGAGGAGGCGCACACCTGATATTGTGGATCCCATGTCGAGGGGAGTGCTGTCCGTTGTGTGTGTGCTGAGTGGTTTAAGAGCCACACCAACCGGTTGTAGGCCACGTGGTAGATAGGGACTGCCACCGCGAGAAGGCAAGAATGGTCGCTTGACAACACGTACCGTTGCTGTGCGTCCTGAATGTGCGTGGACAGAGCCCCTGCTTAGTGCGGCGGGTACCGATGGTTCTTCCCCCACTTCCTCTGGCTCTACATCTTCCTCATCCTCGTGTGGACCGGCCGTTGTTGATGTCGTCGTAGTTGAGGATTGCCGCGAACGGGTGTTGATTTTTGCCCTAGGGCGATTGGCGTTAGGGCGACTCAGTGGTTGGGGTTCAGGTTCTTGTTCATATACATCTTCTTCTATTGGGCGACGCGGCTTCTTGGTTCCCTTACGAGCTGCCACTTTTGGCCGCAGCCTATGAACCGGACGCAGTGGTCGCTCTTCGTAGTCATCATCCACAAAGTCTACATCGTCAGTACCGCGGCCAACGGGGGGACCAAAAGAGCCACGGTTGCGAGTGGTGAAAGGTCGTCGACGGCTGCTAGTGTGACTATCCACAGGCTCATCAGATATCCCACTGCTACTATCATAATCATCCTCTTCTGCGATTGCCACATGCTTCTTCTCAGTTGTTGGGCGACGAATGGTTGTTCGTGAAGGTTTCTTGATTAAAGGCGTGTCATTTTGATTACGCCTTCTCGAGCTAGGTACTTCTTCTTCGTCATCAAACTTACTTTCGACAACACGCCTTCGTGGGTGGGCGCGTTGTGAATGCATATCATCGTAGGCCTCATCTTCATAGTAATCGGCATCAACCGCATGCGTAATTTCAGGCCTGGTTGTGGTGCCTGTTTTCTGTACAGGATACTGGAACTTCTTCTTCTCGTTAAGTGGAACAGGGCGTGCAATTCGTGGGGGTGCACGTGGACGTGCGTAAACGGAGCCACTACCGGCCTTGGGCGTTATAAATTCCTCTAATGGCTTGGGCGTAGTCTTAACTTTAGGAGGCGCTTCTTCCTCAGCAGCCTCCTCTTGATCTGGTGCATGCACTTGGGGTTTTTCGTATTCATCTATTTCATCAACACCGGATGGGGATGGTCGTTTTTCATTAATGCGACGTCTTCCAGTAAGACGACGTGGAGGTGAATCTGAAGCTTCGATTGAATCTGAAGACGGAGTAATACGCGCTTTGTCTTTTCGACCCGACTGGGCGCGATCATCGTTGAAACTGCGACGCTCATCACCACCTAAACGTCCAGCAGTCGGAGTAGTTTTACGACTTCCACTCTTGCGCCGGTCAGCCGGTTTGTGCCGTGTATTAGGTCGGTCATATTTGCGCCGATCAGAATCATACTCATCTTCTAGTTCCTCATCATCACGGAAACGATCACGGGGATTGTGACGCCTATTAAAGAATAAGGATAAACGGTTTTCTATACACCATGCAACAGATGTCATCCAGCTTAGTTGTGTTATAACTTAATTTACCTTGGCTTATCGTCGCTGTAGTCTTCTTCATACTCAGGTGCTGGTTTTCGTTGCCGTGGTCTGGGTTTGCGACGACGATTCAAGCGCTCTTCATAGTAATCATCTTCATAAGCAGCTACTGTTTCTTCCTCATCATCATAGTAATAATCATCTATCGGCCGACGATTTATCGGACGCCGCAATGGTCTCAACGGTCTTACCAGCCGTCTGCGTGGAGTTGGTGGTGGTTCTGTAGTGGTTGTAGACGTCGTTGTTGTTGTCGTAGCCATATAAAGATCATCATTTCTGAAAAACTCGGCCGAATTAATCATATAAAATGAGTTTGTAAAGTTTTTAAATACCTGTTCCAATAATTTTTTGAACCCTCGCAATCGACATCGGAAACGAAGTGACAAATAAAAGTTCGCTGATCGAATGCCGTAAAATTGGCACAGAGGAAATCGTGTCGGATGCCATAGACACAGTGATGATATACCTACAATGTTTGTAGATAGTTTAATAACAGTACAATCAAACCTAGGTTGGAACTAAATATCTACATATATAGTACATTTACGCCGCCGTGCCCTGCCGCCGTACCGTTATTTGTCATTTACGCGGCGGCGTTCAGCGTTCGACGTCTAAGGAATTATGTACAAAATTCCATATATATATATATATACCTATGTACGTACATTGAAATATATCTCTTGAAGGAACTACTATAAATAACGTTATAAAACAAAAAAATACTTCTTTAAATTAGTTTTTAACCGACTTCCAAAAAAGGAGGAGGTTATCAGTTCATCGGAATATTATTTTTTTTTTGTTTTTTTTTATGTATGTTACCGCATAACTTTGGACCACGTCAACCGATTTCGATAACTCTTTTTGCATCGGAAAGGTGGTGTCTCAGAGGTGGCTCCATACTAATCTGGTTAAGATCCGATCAGTGGATCATGAGATATATATATATATATTTTTTTTTATATGGGAGTTGAAGTCGGTTTTTTTTTGCTAAAAATTACTTGTTTTTCAACTAATTTGCGCAACTTAAAAAGGAAATATAGGAAACACGTTTTTCGATCAGAGCTGCTGCCATTTCGAAAAAAGGGTTGCCTAAATCAGCGAGAAGGAAGGTTGTAAGCATGTACCGAAACAAAAAGATTATTCAGTCAAAAATTGGTGGGTAGGCACTGTGGCCAATGGCAATAAACTCCGGACGAGTTTTCCGGAGGATGCATCAAGCTTTGCTGAGCATGATTGCAGGTGCCACCAACTTATTACTTTAATACGTTCTGTTTATTTGACACTTGCTAAGTGCATATGCCAAACATTGCTTTATTGACTATTACTCTCCACTTTCTTTGTTTTTATGTGTCGAAATTCTATACCGAATAAAATATACACCTACTTTTACATTCTGAAATCAAAAAATATTTAGAGGTCGCTGAAAGCGCTCAAAATTTTTCAAAAAACACATTTCGTAGAAATGGTAGAGAATTTTTGAAAATCAATATTTTTCGATCGGAAAACTGATTTTCTTCAGGAGATTCCCAGTAATAATACCCAATTATTTATTTAACCATTTTTTCATAGGTCCGTCAAAACCCCCAGAAAATGCAATTGGGGTATAAATCTTTAGTATAAAAAATGGCTAAATAAACAATTGGGTATTGTTATTGGAAGTCTCCTCAAGAGACCCAGAGTTTTCCAATCGAAAAATATAGATTTTCAAGAACTCCATACCGTTTCTACGAAAAGTGGTTTTTCCCCATATAAATTACATGGAAAACTTTGAGCTAGGAATGTTAATCCCGGCATCCCGGCCTTCATTAGGTCCCAAAAATCCCGGGATTCTTGGCTTGTAATACCGGGATTTTCTGGATTTGTAATTTGCACTG
The DNA here is from genome assembly GCF_001687245.7 of Rhagoletis zephyria. Classification (NCBI taxonomy): domain Eukaryota; kingdom Metazoa; phylum Arthropoda; class Insecta; order Diptera; family Tephritidae; genus Rhagoletis; species Rhagoletis zephyria. Next base: position 185,393 of record NW_016157390.1, read on the forward strand.
ATGGTAATAATAGAAACTCCTTTTCTGTGTAGCTCATTATACATATAACACTGTGCGGTAGTAAATTTTACACAAACAAAACAATATACACACATATTCGCCAAACCATGGGCCAAATATAGTAAAATTGCTTTTTTAGTTTTTCACTCTGACGTCAGTAATCCAAAAATCTAGTGAAATGTGCTTAGAAAAGAAGTATGGGTATCAAACTAAAGAGGAAATTTTGTAGAATTTCATCAGATTCAAGTTTTTGGTTCATAAGGACAAGTAAGTATTGAAAATGTCCTTTTAAAATTGTATTCTTGAAATTTCGAATTATTTGATTTTGAAAAAATTATATGTTAAGGACTTATACAAACTGGATAACATCCTCGAATTTTGTCCCTCTAACTTTATCAGCTTAAAAAATTACCTATTCGTCCTTATGAATCCAAAAAATTTCAATTTTTCAAATTCTAAAGAAATTTGTTCTTTCATTTGGTACTCATATTATTCTACATTGCATTGAATTTTTGAAATAATTTTTGGAATTAATCATAACTTTGAAATAAAAAAGATCCTTTAAACAAAATCCTGACGTCAGAGAGAAAAAATAAAAACGCCACTTTAAATAAAAAAGTACGTTCCAAACCCATTTACATATTTATTATTTATTTTATGGTAGGAGAGATAGAAGCAATTTTTTCGAGTTAAGTTGTTGAATCATCACGGATCACGGGATTGTGATAACCACATCTCGAAAATCCTGGGATCGTAAAAAGCGGAAAAATGAACATCCCTACATTGAGTACTTTGAGCGACCTCTAAAAATTTTTTGATTAAAAAAAGGGATATATTTTTTTGATATAGAACAATACAAGGGGGTGAGAGCATTAAAATTCCGACTTTACTTATTTTGGATCACTCTAATATACAAACATACAAGTTTTCCCTAAAATATACCAAAATGGATAAAATGCAGCTAGCTGCTAGTCTTGTTCGAATTGAGTAAGGTGATTGTTTAAATGCAAAATGGATCACTTTAAGCGTACATTTTTAGTTTTATTATTTAATTTTTTTGGAACAAGGAGATAATTCATATGTAAAAAAAAAAACAAATCGAGAACAATGTACCAACGGCAAATAAATTAGCAAATGACCACCTGTGATACCTATGGAAGTGATCAGCAATTTTGATGCTAGTAAGTTTTTGCAAATTTTGCGTTCTCATCATTCTGTGGTTATTTTTTCTATGAGAACGAAAGCTGCTAAATTCTAGTAATTTTTGCAGCTAGATAAATTTGAATGGAGAATGCATCGCACCCGCAGTGTGTGCCATTTTGAAAAAAGGACAAAATCAAATATCTCGAGAACGAGAAGAGATAGCGAAATAAATTTTACGATATTTCAAAGCTTTTGAGATGGAAAATTGCCTTGATCAAAAATATAAAATTAAAAGTGTTTTCTTTTTTTGACCTAAAACCAGTATGCAATGAACTTTTAAAAATTTCTAAATGTGCATATATTTTTGCTGCTTTTGTATCAAGGAATGCAGTTTCATGGTCGCAAAAACAAAAAAAAACACATCTACATTTTTTTTCTAAGGTTCACTGCATGTTAGATCGAAAACAGAAAAAAATCAAAAATTTTACTTTTGGCTGTCGGTTTTGAGGTCAAAGGTAATTTTTCATTCAGATGTACCTTTGAAAGTAAAATGACCTCAAAAAGTAAAAATTTTGAATTTTTGTATTTTTTGAAATTAACTTTTTAGCAAGTTATTTTTAAGCAAAAAACAACCGACTTCCGTTCTCATATAAAAATTTAGGAGTATTGTTAATTTCTTCATGATGCAATGATCGGATCTAAACCAAATTAGTATGAGACCATCCTTGAGGTACCACATTTGCGATAAAAAATATTATCGAAATCGGTTCACTTGGTCCAAAGGTTTCATAAATACACGAAAAAATATTGCGGCGAATTGATAGCCTCCTCCTTTTTTGAAGTCGTTTAAAAAAAATTTAAAATTCGCTTCTCGGTTCTTGTGACCATGGAAATGAATTTATTGCCGCAAGAACAGCAATAAATAATAAATAATAGAACAGCATAAAATAAAAAGTTCATTGTATACTGGTTTCAAGTAAAAAAAAATAAAAAAATTGGAAACCTAATATATTTGGGGTTTATTTTAAAGGTCAAAGCAATTCTCTTATCCAAGAGACAATTTTTCCTCATTCCCCATATTAAAATCTTTAAAAAATCATTACATTTATTTCGCTATCTCTTCTAGTTCTCGAGATAATTGATTTCGTCCAGCAGCCGCCTCAAATCTTATTATCGACGTACACTTCTAATATATAGTAGTACCAAATCCGAAGTGATTGCTTAACTGCATACGTATGTGTACATCTATACATATCTATGTATATACAAAAGCAATATACCCAGTGGGAATTAGGAGCACGTAATAATGCCTTATTAGCAACTTACTCTTCACCTGGCAGTCATTACCATTTCCCTGCCGAACGTACCTTACTTTTACAAAGGCATGGCCGCCTTATGTAAGTAGGAATTTAGAATGTACATTTGGTATCAGACATACTTCTGAGCCGCTTTAGGGTCTGATTATGCATACTTCGCATAACTTCGCACAACCATTTGTACCAGTGCAATAAAAATGTAACTTAAGAAAACGTGAAGCAAAATCTAAACTCAACAGATACCTAAGTTTTTAAAAGTTCTGCTAATTTCTGGGTAATGGAATACATACAAATTAGGCACAAAGTACATACGAAATTACAGTTTGAAGTTTATGCGAAGTTGTGCGAAGTTATGCGAAGTATGCATAATCAGACCATTACAAAGTAAGTTACGTGTAATGCAGAGCAGTCGCTCGGAGTAGTTCGGTGCTTGGAAATAACTTCGGCTGCACGTTATTTTGCAACTGACAACGTAATGTGTCTTCGGAGGTGTTCATTTTGCCCTTTACTAGTAGATGACATTGGCCATGATGACAATTTTGGTACTAAAAACTGAAAGAAAACATGGCTTACCTCGGAAGGTGCTTACCTATTTTCCCAGTGGGTACGTACTTAAACTACATACATACATATTTGCAAAATATTTAGTATTGAAAATGGCCTCTGTTGCAAAGAGGAGCAGCCTTCAAACAAAAAAAAACTGGGATCTCCTTGGCGGGCGATAAGTGAATATTAAAAGAAACAACGTTTTTACATACATTTTAGCTAATACTAATGGGTCGATTCAAGATGGCAACCGAACATCCGTTGCGGTGCAAGCGACTGAAATTGTATTACAGATGGCAACTGTAAGCTAACAAATGAGTTACTATGTATATTGACAACCGCATTTTTGTGGTTGCCGAGGAAATTTTGATTGAGAAAAATTATTTCTTGTATCTCCAAATTTTTTAAAATGAAGCCTTGGTTGCTGATAGATACCATCAAGGCATATTTAATTAGGTAGAATAGACAACTAGCTCGAGCTCTCTTGCAGCTAGTTACAATGTCAAAAAACTGTAAACAAAGAAATTAACCTTTTGAGGTGCGAGTCCTATGTTTGCTGCGAATTAGAATCAATTGAAACGCATCAGCATAAATACAGTGAAACCTCTCCTAACGGACACCTCTATTAGACGGACATCTCCCTTGGGCGGACATTTTTTCCTATACCAAGTTTTAAGTATAAATTTCGGAACAAATTACTCTCTCTTAAGCGGACACTCTCTTGGCCGGACGCGGACAGTTATTTTGCATAAAATTTACACAAAAAACTCTATTGAGCGGACGCGAACCTCTTATCAACGGACATTAAGATTTCTTTTCATAACAAATCAAACAAAAACCTCCATTGAGCGGACGCGAACTCCTCATAGGCGGACTACTAAATGGAAAAATGGGACTTCCCGCATAAAATGTGATTGTTATGCACACATTTAGTTTGGTTTGCGCAGTGGTTTAGGTTCGTTATTTGAATTACCAGAAACCCTTGCAGAATCCAATTCCAATTCTGATGAATTTATAACAATAGATAATAATAAATACATGGACCGAAAATTTAGATTTCTGGTTGGATTTTGTTACTGATAAAAACATGAAAACTATTGATGAAAAAGGTACTGACACTGAAAAAAATTAAAAATTAAACTTACGTCAATCGACGATTTCACAATTTTTTATGTAATGAATCTATGGTTTTATGTAGTTTATGGACTGAAATGTAATACTTATTTTTATTTTGTTATTACTTAATATGTACTTAGCACATAAATGAAGTATGCACTTTTGAAAAAAGACATGCACATTTTTGTTTGAACGATGCAATATCAATATCTTTTATTCAAATAAGAAATAGTGACTATTCAATTTATTAAAACATTAAAAAGTACTAAAATAAGCTTCCCTTCCATTGAGCGGACACCTCTCTTGGGCGGACAAAAAATTACTGACGGTGAGTGTCCGCCCAAGGGAGGTTTCACTGTACATACATAGCAAATGTAGCCCTATGGACGCACAACTTCTGAGATACTTCGCTGACCTAAACGGGGTTTCGGCGATCTAACCCCGTTGAATCTGGTCATAAGTCGTATGAATTTTCATATAAAAGTAGCACCAACTCTATGAAGAAATGAGTGAAAGCAATTGATAGTTTCTAATTATTATTATTATTTTTTTGGAATCGTTCTTTAAAAAGGACGAGAACTGGTTGAAGTGCCGAGGGGCAACCGCTATATTGACTTTGCTCGGAAACTGGGCTTTAATCCAGGCCCAGTGCGGACTTCTATATATATTGCTAGTAAATTCAAAATTTTTATGTACACTGGAGCATATATACCATGATAAAAACCATCGTACAGTTCCATAAGTAAAGTAACTCTTCTTACAGTTTTTTTCTGGCAGGCTGTAGGTGTGCTTTTGGTTAGTGTGTTAGTGTATTTTGAATAAATTGTAATAGAAATAAAAGAAATTGTAATAGAAAGGAAAGAAATTGTAAAAGATAAGAGCACATGCCAAAAAACAGGTGACCTCAACTGTAAGAATTTTTTGGCAATCAGCTGATAATGTTTTTACTTATGAAACTGTACGATAATAAAAACATTACAAGGTAAATTCTTTCTCCCAATTCGTCGGCCATGATTTTGTCTGACGTTTGCAAGCATTTTAAAATCATATAAAATTATAAATAAAAAAATGAAATTGCACATAATTGTTGTTGTTTCAGATTGAAACTGAGAATGTGTGTGTGAGTTTGAGTTTGAAATTATATTGCTGACAAATGTCAGACTTCCTCTCAATGGTTTTACCCAAGGCATGTTTAATAAAGTAGAGCTCTCTTGTAGCTAGTTAATCATGATACAAAAGAGAAGGTAGTTCCATTGTCACTTTTTCCTCGCCGTATTAACAACCTGACAATTAAGCGGATTGTGACGTTTCGTGCTCCCATACCCAATATCTAAAATCCTTCAAATTTTATTATTAACTTTCTGTTTATTTAAAAACATTTTGTTCTTAGAATCGAAATTTGAACAAGCAAAAGGTATTTGGATTTGCGTTATTGTTTCCAAACGCGTAACCCGAATCAATAAATTTTAACCTACGCGTGTGGTCAAATGATTAAACGTAGTTTTAAATAAAGATTTGAAAGTTCGGATAAAAATTTATTAATAAATTATGATAAGGGTTATTTTTTCTACGCGCGGCCGAAGCCTTACAACGTAGAAAGGTATTTTGCGCAAAAATCCTGTGGCGTAGCCCGAGTCTTGCACCCCCACCAATATTGAACAATAAAATTTATTAATTATATATATTTTTACCCAAAAGCAACAACGATATTGTCAAAATATACTTAAAATGGAAAATATTGATTTTCTGAAAGTCATGAGGCCCACGGGTCTCAAAGTAATTTCCACATTCAAGTCACTTGAAAGACATGCAGTTAAACAGAAAAAGACAATATGTATTAAACAACACATCGAAATATGTAATTTCGGTGTCTGAATTGGTATATGAGAAACAATCGTACCATCGTAATAGTCCTGGCTAGCTATATTGTGAAATAATCGGATGACATAAGGACACTAAAAAAATTTAAAATATGTTCACTAAAATTTTATCAATCTAAAAATAAAGAAATGTGAAATTTAAATATTTTTAAGATAAGGTCTTAATTATTTTTAAAAGGCAAAGGTTAATACAACTTTTATATTTATGATATCAAATCTCCTCTACCAAAAATTTCATTTGGCTAACACCGCATTTTTCACAATAGAGAAATTGTCAAAAATCTGCTTTTTAATCAAAAAGTTGCTTAATGAAACTACATTCTTTTTTGTATCATGGTTCATGGTGAAGTAAATATAAGGTGATGTCACTTACATAACCTCACTTTTTCTGCATGCCAATTACGGCCATGCATTTGAGGGTAGTAGAAAAAGGGTGAAAAGATTAGGATTAATTTTACGCTTTTTGGGTACTATTTCCAATACTGATTTTTAATATAGCTGTACATATACATACAGCAGTGGACTCCACACCAGTAAAGCTTGCGTCCATAAAATATATATGCTGTAAACCAGTATAATTAGAGTTTCATTTTTTCGCTCAAAAGAAATTCTTATTACTTAATTTTTATTTTTTCGATCAAATTTAATGATTATAATCATTATTAAGTTTATTCTTCTACCTTAAAATTATTATTTATAAAACTTAAAAGGCCTCACAGTCGTACCACACACATTTGATGTTGAATATGAATATATACATATGTGAGTTTTACAATCAGTTTGTCGTAAATTTTAAATAGTTTTATTTCATGGTAAGTTTATATGCTTTCAGTTATTGATTTTTTTCTCATATTCATAAGAGTTATGTCTCAATATGAATCCCGGGATAGATCCCGAATCCCGAGATTACTTAAAAAATATCCGCTTATTTTGGCATCCCTAATGTGTATATATGATCAAAACTCGAAATACATAGATGTTTTATAAAAAGTAAAGATAAAAAATAACCAACTTGGAGTTAGCTTTTTTGCGGGATTTTTATAAAATATATAACTTGTAGTTAGCTACAAAAAGCTAACTAGAAACTAGTTGAAAAGTAATTCAGGAGTAATGCAGACGTAATCGGGAGATTGCTTTCTTAAAACAACAAATTTTACTTTGAATACACTTTCTTTCTGCACTTCACAAATACTTTTTCGAATTGCCGACAAATAAAAGGAAGATCGAAATTTTATATTATATATTATATTATCATTTTGAAGTTATGTCTGACGCAGTTCGAATATGGGACCACCTACAGCAGAATATGTAAGCAAATATGAAATGTAATAAAATAAATTAAATAAACGATAAAGTAAAAAAAAGCAAAAATATATTTTGTTTATCTTATTGATAGGGTGGTTTGTTACAAGTTAGTTGACATCAAATGCAGAGGTAACCGCCCTTGGCTACATCTAATTCAGACTTTTTTGACTTTTTCGCGGCCATCGCCATAGAAATATAGAAGATAGCTTTCTTCAAAGAAAATATTCAGATAATAGTGACATTTAGTTTCTCTCTAATCAACTTCAAGTTAAATTGTAGTTAGATATATTTCCCGCAGTGTAGCATTAACCCACTGAGAAATGTTAACTATTAGTCTCATTTGCACTTTAAAATATGTATTTCTCATTATAAAATGTTTTGTCAAAACTAGCAAAATTTTTACTTTAGAGCTTTGACTGCAGCAGAAAGGCAGCAAAAAACAAAAGTGTAAGCAGCTACACAAGTTTTGAGGTCAAGATCAACTTGGTAGCATGTTTTTTGATGCAGTCATAGACAGTTGGCTACTTCCAATTCGACATTGGTCAAATGCGACTAATGTATACAATTTTATACCACATACATATGTACATAGTTATGTATATATAATAGGGTGGTCCAAAACTACATACATATGTACATGTGAAAAAGTAAAGTCGGAATTTTTATGCTCTCACCCCCTAGAATTGTTCTATATCGAAAATATTGACCCTTTTTTTTTTAAAAAAAAAAAAAATATATTTAGAGGTCGTTCAAAGCGCTCAAAGTTTTCCATATATTTTATATGGGGAAAAAACAACTTTGCTTAGAAATGGTATAGAAGTCCTGAAAATAAATATTTTTCGATCGGAAAACTCTATTTCTCTTCAGGAGATTTCAAATAATAATACCCAATTGTTCATTTAACCACTTCTTTCTAGTAATTATATCTTATAGGTCCGCCAAAAATCCCATAAAGAATCGTATACATTAAAAAATGCTTAAATAAACAATTGGGTATTTTTATTGGAAGTCTCTTGAAGAAAACCAGAGTTTTTCGATCGAAAAATATTGATTATCAAGAATTCTGTACCATTTCTGGTTTTTCCCATATAAAATACATGAAAAACATTGAGCGCATGGGCGACCTATAAATATCTTTTGATTTCAAAATAAAAAATAAGGGTAAATTTTTTTCGCTTTAGAACAATCCTAGTGGGTGAGAGCTTTAAAATTCCGACTTTGCTATTTTTTTTTGACCACCCCAATGTTTTCACATACAAACGTTTCAGTACAGTTTATTAGAGCTTAGTAGTAGCGGTTTCGTTTGTTCATTTGACAAACCAGATTGACTGACTGCTGGTAGAAAGTACGAAGTGATATGCTGATAACACAGTTCGGCAAATTCAGCTTTTTAAATAAAAGTACGTGCATATATCAATAGGAAGAAAAGTATTAAGACAATTTTTAACAATCTTCTCTTGAAATTCGCATCCTTCTATATGCTGGAAAATTTTCCTTTTGTTTATGATGCAGAAATATTTAATTTAATCATAAATCTCTTTGCTATAAACTCTTCTTCTTAATATGTTGGTTAAAACCTTCAAACGCAGATGCATATGTGCGCACATGGGTACGAGCTTGCTATTTTACTAAATACATACATACCTACATATGTCGAAAGAAACGAAATGAGATTTGCTCATTATCTCCTTAAATTAACTAGTAGTTATAAAAAGCGATTGTTAAAATATTTTGGATTAATTGGCAAACGAAAATGTATGTATGTCCGCATACTTTACTATTTCTACACCGATTTATCTGTTGGAGAGTATAGGTAAGCTTATTGTTGTATATTTCACAGTACATATTAAGGGGTCAAGGTCATTTATGGCCTTATGTTGATTCGGCCTTATTAAGCACTTATGCATATCATATTGTATACTGTAAGTTCACTTAAAGTTGCGAGAAATGTATTTACCTGACATTTATGTTCAATGGAAGCGTAGAAGCCATCATGCAGACCATCACATTTGAAGTGAATGTCGTCCTCAGGCGGTACAGTTGAGAAAAATGGGTAGCTCGAAAGGTTATAACTGTAGATATCCGATAAGCACCGATATGTGTAAATTTATGAACAAATATTTTTTTTAATGGTAAAGATATTTAAAACTTACCCTCTCAGCTCGCGTGGAAGGTTTGGATCCCAGATGTAGTCGATTTGTGGGATGCCAGTCAACTTGGGATTTTTCGTTGTGCCCGATGAGTTATCCGACTGAAATTGGAGGTAAATGTACAACAACTTTTAATAGACTTAATAAACATAAGTGCCGGTCACTAACCGATTAAACAAACAACAAGTAAAATTTTGAAAGATTGTTTGATCAACAATTGCCACTTGCTGTTAACAAAAGACTTAAGACACAAACTCGGAATAATAATGCATTTGTAGGCATGTTCACGTCATGCGTATTATTGCAAAATCAGACAAATGTTGGTTATATAATTACACACAAAAATAAACGATTTGAGTTTTTCGTTCTGTCAAATGCAAAATAATCTGCAAATTAGCATTTAAACCTGTTTTGGGTTTTATTCAAAACTGCTATTGCTTTAATACATATATAAATATGTATCTACATTAGGGTGATTTTTTTGCGACTATTTATTTTTTCCCTCCTACCTCGTAATTTTGTGGAAAACACCTAAAAACACTCCCTGAAAATTTGAACCCTTAATGTTAGCATTGAGTAATCGCCCAAGGCGTGCAAAGATTTCCCATATAAAATACACGTAAATTTTGATTTTTTTTCTTCAGAACTCTATAGCTCAGAGGAATTTTATGGTATAATCATGGCCAATGATTCTTCAAAATTGAACGTTCTACAAAAGTCTCCATAGCGGCGTAACTAAAACTCCTACCAGCGAGTTTATACGGGTCACTAAACCCAATATTTTCATGAAATTCCCGTTTGTTTGCCCCTATCTCGTAAATAACAAGAAGTACAGAGAAATTGCGAATCACAAACTTTTAGGTCATTCAATTTCCTACAAAAAAGTACTAGAACACCAAATCGCTAATATCGATACTTTTTGAGGTAAACCTACAGTATAGGCCAATACAATAGCACCCCCATTTCAAAGTGATATTGTTTGCCACTCATGTTTATTTATTTATTTTTAAGAATTTTCAATTAAAATACAGTTCATTCTCTCACAAAACTCACATAAACTCAAGTTTAAAACTTTTGTAAAGACCGCAAAAAAGTGCAACAAATTTTCACCCAAATTTAAAACTTTTTTCTCAGAAGCGGTAGAATTTTTTTGAATACACAGTTTTATAGCCCATTCAATTTTAGTCTAATAATGTGCAAGTTTCAAGTGGCTAAAAATAATCGTTGATTTTTTAGAATTTTTTTCGCCGAGGATGTTGCGGGTTTCTGCCATATAAAAATAAATTGTGTTTAGTCGTTATATGGAAGCAAATGAGACGAAAAAAATTCTAAAAAAACAACGGTAATCTTTAGCGACTTGAAACTTCCACATTATTGGACAAAATTGAATGCGCTATAAAACTGTGTACTCAAAAAAATTCTAGAGCTTCTGAGAAAAAAGTTTGAAATTTAAGGTAAAGTTTGTTGCACTTTTTTGCGGTCTTTTAAAAAGTTTAAAACATTGGTTTATATGGGTTTTGTTAGAGAATGAACTGTATTTTAATTGAAAATTCTTACAAACAAATAATTAAACATAAGTGGCAAACAATATCGCTTTGAAAGGGGGGTGCTATAGATATGTCCAATACTGTATATCGAAAGAAAAAACTATTCTAAGTCAAAATTTTATTTACATGCAAAATTTTGTGAAAACTAGGGGATCCGGTAGATATCCGGAATCCGGCTTAATCGGCCTTTTCCTGTTATCCGACTTCAATTATAAAAGATTATATTTCCAGATTTCGATTATAGAAGATTCTATTTAACAATCCAGTTCGGATTTTTTTACATTTTTATAATAAAATTTAATACTATCTAAATATTTAAATATATATTTTTCATTTCTATTTTCAACATAAATGCTAGCCGATGCACTGAACACTCTTTTTGAGTTCACTTTGGAAGGTGGTTCGCGGAGATAATTCACTGCCAAAGTAAACAAATTTGGAAATTCTTTGCGACTATAATAATAATAGAATAGGTGCTTACACATTTGTTAATGCTTGGCCGGGCTTCTCCTCTGATTTGTGGCGTGCGCATTGATGTTGTCAAATAAGGGGAGGGACCTAAAATTTTACGCCGGCTCCAAACGGCGATTGTATTTTTATGAGAAGCTGTTTTCATGGCAAAATACACTCGGAGGTTTTCCATTGCCTGCCTATGGGCGACCGTTATTAGGAAAACACTTTTTCGTTTTTTTTTTTATGTTGGGTTGAACCGGGCTTGAACCCGGGCCTGCGGAATGTTGGCGCGCACTACTAACCCCTTCACCACAGCGGCCATCTGACGAAGTCCAAAGGTTCATAAGGCAACCTCTGGAGCAGTCAACATATCGACAGGCCCTGAGCGGCATTCACAGGGAGTCAGTCTCAAGCTACGTAGACTCCAGACCTGTGAACTCCATTCTGGGCACACAACCACCTGAAGTAGACGAGACGGAGCTTCGTCTGCCTCGGGAGACTCGGACCGCAATAGTCCAATATCGCTAGTAGTTCTGATCCATTTAGCTAGTGAAAAATTTCCGCATCAATAATGACGCATTTTCAAGCGTTTTAATAATTATGGAGGAAGAGCTTGGGCGAAGTGTAAAATTAGCATCGGTACCAACGGTATCAAAGCTACCAACATGCTGTTGGGGAAAGATTTTGATGTGGGGTAGGCACAATCCACGTTCTCAAAAACATTGACAAAAACTTTAAAAATTTTTCAAAGCGTCGAACAATGTCTGGCCTTTCGCTCATGCATTCCACCATTTTTTCGCATTGCGTCCGATTTGTTGTGATCTTCGGCCTGATATGTTGGAAATATTTAATAATAATCAATATTTTTGCGTTTACGCACTTTTTTTTTTTAATATTTTAAAACAATTTCTTTCGCTCCGACACTAGTTGCTCTACGTACGAAATTTCCGACAAATACATAAAAATGACAGCTACGTCGGATTCAGGCATACCAATATTAAGAATTTCGAAGATGGCCTCTGAATTTCGAAATTACGATACGACAACGCGGATTTCAGCATACCAATTTCACGATTCGTAGCAAAACCGAATCTACGACAGATTACAGCATAAGGGTGTATATTAAGTAGGTTAGTACAAAAAAAAATTTGGGTTGGGCCACTTCTGCTCTCATGGCCTCATATATACATATATGTATTTCGAAATATAACATAAAAAACTATAAATTCGGCACATACATATATATCGTCGTTTAAAGTACAAAACCGCGGATCAAAAAAATGTAAAACCTCGTATGTGAGGTTGCCAAAATTTTATAGGAGACAGTAATGGCGTTTTCTTTTCTAAAAAAAAATTGTGCCTTTTCATTGCCCTCTCCTTGGTATTTGTGCGTACAGGGCACTGAGAAGGCAACATTTTTCGGTAGATAAGAAAACGCCATAAAACTTGTCTTATTTAAAAACAGTTCTCTCTTTTATCCCCAATTATCTCTTCTTCTTATATCTAAGTATCGATATTTTAGTATGAATGAATAAGGGCTTGATGCCAGAAGCGATCGGTGAGCAAATATCGTTTTTAGCACAAATGTCAGTTACGAGGTTTTGCAGAACCACGATACGCGGTTTTGTACTTTAAACGACGATATGTATTTAGTATACTTGCATTGGATTTCTTAAGAAGAAATAATCAACTTTAAAAGAAAAATTTAAAAACTTTCGCCGCATGAGTAAGGAACTGGGCGTCGAAATCCATATTTGTGCACGAACTTAAAAGGAGAATGAAGAAATCGGAACACGATACGAAAATTTAGGAAAAGCAAATCAGAAATATAAAAGCAAAACATATACCAAGCTGCACTTAAAAATTCTCTGTACAAATGCAACTAAGTACATATGTACAAACTTCTGTGCCATTGTATGTTTTATATCGTCACCTGAAATGCAAAATAACGTAGCATTGTCGTCACTGATATGCAAAAAGCCATAACTTATAAAAATTTAAAATTCACTTTTTGATTGCTATGATGGATTTCATCAAATTACAACTCCCCACAACGTTTTATGAAAAAAAAAAAAATATTCACGACTTTTTTCATTTCAGTGGCGATGTTGTTACGTCATTTTGCATTTCAGGTGACGATATGTGGAATAAAATATTTCCGTAAAGTAGGAAAGTGTTTGCTCATACATATGTACATATTGTCAACGAACTGCTCGCACAATGTTAGGTACTAATTTATCTATGTATGTAATTATTAGACTGCGACTTCGGGCGTTAAAACATGAGCACTCGAGTAACCAAGATCGTTGGATTTATTTAGTCCGATCCGATGATCTCTAGTTGTGCCCAGCGTATGTACTTAGGACGTTAATTTTTTCGATTCCGGGATTTTCGGGACATCGTTCATACAATCCGGGGATCCAGGGATTAGTCCCGGAATTTATATATTCATTATTTTCCAACAACTTAACACGAAAAAATTGCATCAATATAGTCTGAGAAGCTGTCCTACCATATATTTATTATACGATGGGGGCGATCGATTTCGGTTAAAATATATTACCTCAAGCGAGAAATTTGAAAACAAATTACAATTTTTTTTTTAATCTTCAATCATAATTCCTTTTTTAGGCTTGCACAAGATTATTTATAGAACAAGAAAGCATGTAAATCTCTTCAATTAAAAATTACAACAATGGGTATGCAAATACTATGAATTTATGGACCTTGTCATAACGTTACGGCATTTACATTTTGACAAGATTTGATCATTTGTCCTAATATGTTTTAATTTTCAATACTTGTTTATAAAAATATAGTATAATCTTTAATAAAAACCATATAAATCCAAGCTTGAATCGCTGTGCAACGTTTTAAAAAATCAAAAATTTTTTTCGATTTGAAAACAAATTACAATTTTTTTTTTAATCTTCAATCATAATTCCTTTTTTAGGCTTGCACAAGATTATTTATAGAACAAGAAAGCATGTAAATCTCTTCAATTAAAAATTACAACAATGGGTATGCAAATACTATGAATTTATGGACCTTGTCATAACGTTACGGCATTTACATTTTGACAAGATTTGATCATTTGTCCTAATATGTTTTAATTTTCAATACTTGTTTATAAAAATATAGTATAATCTTTAATAAAAACCATATAAATCCAAGCTTGAATCGCTGTGCAACGTTTTAAAAAATCAACAAACTTTCGTAAAAATTTCGAAATTTTTAATTCGATTTTTAAGTAATATTTTGAGTAAATAAGCAGTTTTTCAATTTTACTGCAAGGTTAAGGTAACTGAGTTTTGGCACGATTTTTTTGTTGACCATGTTAGCTATTTTATTCCATACAAAATATTTTCGACGATTTTTTTTGTTATATGTAGAAAATCAGCAATACCTTCGCTGAAAAAAATTCCCAAAAATCAGTGGTACTTGAAATTGGGCTACAAAACTGCATACTCAAATGTTTCTAAAAAATCTAATTGAAAAGCTTTAAATTTTTACAAAGTTTGTTGATTTATTTTTTAATTTTGCACAAAGATTGAAACTTGGATTTATATGGTTAAAAATATGCTATACCTTAAAAAAACAATAATTATAATTAAAAAATTTTAAAATAAATGGTGAAATCTTGCCAATATGTGAGTGTCGTAAAGTTATGATAAGAACTATATGTATGCATGTCGAATCAAACTTTTTGATACATCTCTTTGTCTATTTCCGCGGTGAATTTTTTACATTCGGCTGTGTAACCAGAAATTCGTAGGGGGATTACAGCAAAATGCGTAGAAAAAGCGCTTGCCGCGATAGTTACCGTTATCGCTAAAGAATTATACTATTTGGACATTGTCCTTCCTCGGAGGGCGGATAGATAAAATTTTCGGGCTAATTATCGTGCATCTAGCGCCGAAGATTATTATCGAAAGGTAATATTTATACCGCTAATGCATAATATTTAGCTCGATCTTCGAGAAAGATGAGTTGAACTATTACTTCCATACATATAAAATTAGGGAATATAATACGCTACAAAAAGACGCTATCAGTTTGGAAGGAGAGTATATAGTGTGGTCAGAACGGTAAGCGAAAGGCCATACCTAAAATCAGCAGCAGAAGCTCTTGGAAAATGGGACGACGAATATGCTTTTCCGTTGATTAACAATTTTCTCCGCATTCTGACTACACTTCTAGCTAGTAACGATACTTCAGAAAAAGTTACCCTTTTCCGGTTAAAAACATGGTTCCATAGTACCATGCATGAAAATACTGATAGCTCTAGCCCGAACTGGCTGCTTTAAACTAAGATTAGCCAATCAAATGTCAGTCAGCTGTTTATTTTAAATTCAGTTTACCTAATCTAAGTTCAAACTGCCACTGAAATTGGCCCTTAGATATAGAAATTGAGAATGAACGGGTAATACAAAGATTCCCAAAATGAAAGCGCAAAATTGAGTTGCAATTTAAATTATTATAATCAAAATTCCGAATAAGTTGTTAAGTCACCTAATTACATCCCTCATTTAACAAACATTATAAGTCAAAAATAAGTAAATACACAAATAAATACTGCTTTAATAAACCCAGAGCATAACTTTTTATCTTGTGCTTTTTTACAAAATAGCAGGGTTCGTATTTGCACACACATGTGCAGCACATCCTAACATTTTAAGCTCACACACGTGTGCTGTGCATATAAAAAATTAAAAATTTGCTCACATCACATGTGTGTGCCGTTTGGTAAACAGCACGGGCACATGTGTGTACTTTCTTTTTATTAATGTAAAGCACACGCACATGTGTGTGCTATGCGTAGAGAAACTTATACACTTCGAATTCTAACTCAAATCTTAAAATAATTTTTTAATATGTTTTCTGTCATATAAAAAACAAACAACATCTCACTTTTTATTGAATTGTCTTTCAAAAAATAACGTTTAATAAACAAATTCTTTTAAGAATATATTATGTGCATGTGCATGGGCTGAAATTTGTACAAAAATCGGCTCACACACATGTGCATGTGCTTAATAACAAACAGCACACACTTTTCTGTGAGTAGAGTTTGTTTTACACTTATGCACACACATGTGTATGAGCAGTGAGTGCAAGTTGAATGTGTTTCTGGCGTGTGTGTGAGCAGAGCATGTGTGTGCAAATACAAACCCTGCAAAATAGTATAATTTTTTTATTACATGGGACTCTGTAAAGGGACCTTACGCCAAATTCACAACATGAAACTTACTTAAAGTAAAACTATATCACAAAACATTTTAATTCGGACTTCATAAAAATTATTAGAACCTCTACTTGTGTGAAAAATAAATGAGGGTTCAAGTAGGTTGTCTTGTAGGTCATATAGCTTCGATTGGTCACTCCGCTATGAATTAAGTTAGATGCCTGTAATTGAACGTTATTCGACAAGTCCATCCCAATCGCCCCTCCCCAAATAAAATCCTGTATCCGCCACTGTCAACATATGCATTGTGTGGCTGAATGAAGTTCATAATACTAGTGGCAGAAATAAAAGAAACGCCTTATTTCAACCAGTTTAGTCTATATTTATTTTCTTTATTTAATATTCAAATGTTTGTATAAAAGTTTACCTCATTTTATATATAATTAACTGCATTTAAATGCGCATTACAAAATTTGTACACAAATTATAAAAGTGCAGAATAACTTGCCAAAATTTAAAACTTTTTACTCAGTATTTTTAGAAAAATTTTAGGTACGCAGTTTTATAACCCATTAAATTAAAGTAGGATAAAATGAAGTTTCATGCAATTATAAAATATCGTTGATTTTTGTGAATTTTGGAAATTTGTATGGAAAAAAGCGTGACACCTCCAGCAAAAAAATTATTATAAATTACTTGCAGTAAAACTGCGTTTTTAGTTTTAGAATTTTTTTTACAACAACTTTATAAATTCAAAGACATCATAAAGTCTAAAAAATTATTTAAAAAATTCAGTGCAGCGTAGAATAAAAATGGGTACCAAATGAAAGAGAAAATTCTGTAGGATTTAAAAAAAAAAATAAAATTTTTCGGGTCCACAAGGACGAACAGGTATTGAAACGCCTTTTTAATCAATTTAATTTTTTTAAGCTAATAAAGTTAGAAGGACTATATTCGAGGACGTTGTCGAGTTTATATCAGTCCTTAACATATAATTTTCTCAAAATAAATACTGCAAAATTTCAAGGACATTCAAGGTTACAATTTTTAAGGACATTTTCAATACCTTATGAACCAAAAAACTGAATCTGTTCTTTCTCTACAGAATTTTCTCTTTAATTTGATCCCCATACTGTTTTCCTGAGTACACTGCACTAAATTTTTTAAACCATTTTCCGAATTACTCATATTATTCCCTATTTAACATCCCTAGTATGTACCAATTGAAATAAGACATATTTTTTTATCTTTTTTGGTTTTCTTCTTGTAAATACCAAAAAAAGTTAAATCTAATTGTTGAGTATTATATTGTGTTCTTGTCTAGATAAGGTATCAAGAGGTGGAGTGCAATAAGGCCCGTGGTAATAACGCCCATGGACTTTGTTTCCCAAAAAAAGAGAAATAAAGCCCATGGACACGATAACATTCCGCCAAAAGCTCTTTATTTAACAAGAGATCTCATATCACTCTTCTTGGCGACGGTTTTTAATATGATCAGAATTCCATAGAGGTTTTGAGAAAGTCATATATGTCCAACCAGTACACATGCTAGAATCCGAAAAGGTGATGTATCCTTATCAATTTGGGTTTAAAAAGGGTTGTGGCACTGAAGAAGCGGTGGTCAACGTTGTCAATATTGTTTGTGATGGGTTGGACAAATGATATTCTTTTGATCTGGTTGATCATAGTTTTTTATTGCAAAAACTTGAAATGTTAGGTATAATGGGATAGAGAACATAGACTGATAACCGATTAGATACCTCTCGAGCCGTAAACAATATGTGGAATTAAATGGATCAAAAAGTAGCTTAAGAACTATTACCTATGGTGTGCCGCAGGGTTGTGTCTTGGGGCCGATATTATTTAAGTTATACATTAACGACATTAAAAATCTTGATTTAAATGACCGTTTTGTAATTTTTGTGGATGATATAAGCTTGTTTTATCCTTACAAACCCCCTGCAGTCCTAAAGGTTCAGATTGAACAACATGCCATAGTGATTTCTAAGTTCTCACGTTTACATAAATTGGTCATAAATGCAAAGAAAACAAAGTTTATTCGGTTTCGACCCCTTATAAAAAGTCAAGCGAATCAAAGCGTATATGTCGAAGGTGACGAGATCAAAGCAGTTAACTTAGTTAAATATTTAGGAGTACGTCTTTCCCGGAATTTATCTTTCGGTGTCCATATTGATTCTATAAAATCAAAAATATCTCGCGCTATTGAGATTCTTTATAGATTTAAGAATAAGCTAACAAAAGAAGTTAAATTGTCCTTTTACCAATCACTCGTTCATAGTCATTTAACTTATCTTCCGATAGTGTATGCCCATAAAGTAACCAATGAACTTAGGTCCCTGCAGTCATGTCAAAACACTGCACTAAAGCTTGTATTTAACCTATCAAGAAGGCATTCAACGTTAAGTGTTTTCGAAGAGTATACTACGTCAATACTACTTGTCTTTGGCTTATATAAAAAGCAGCTATTTAAGTGGTTTTGGTTATCATGTTTTGAAATTTTATAGGAACCAATCAATGTTTGAAACCCGAAATAGTGAACTGCTTAGAGTAGCTAGATGTCGGCTAGAGGTATCGAACAAAGAATAGAATACGCCAGATCTAACCAATTTAATAAATTACCTAATGCCATTAAAACGATGGAACGTGTATCGCTTTTTAAAACTGAATTAAAAAGCATCTTCTGGAAAGTATCGAATCGTTTCTTATGTAAAATGCTAGGTATGTAATTCTCAATTGAACAATTTTATGAAATTTTTTCTCCCTAAACTCCTTGTATGAGAAGTTGTCAGATATCCTCCTTTTAGCCATTTGGTGCAGAGAAAATTAATATGTACTTTGATTTAATATTTGTCGTGTATTTCTTTTAAAATTAATTACTTTGGAAATAAATTAATAATTTCTTCCTTGAAAAAAAAAACTCGATTAGCCTTAAAAATTCTAACTAGGCCAAAAATCATCCTTCACTAAAATTGTTGACCTGAAAATCTTACCACTTATGTTTAATAACTTAAAATAGGCATAATTTCATCTAAAGTACCATGTTATGTGCTTTCTTTTTAATCCTTTCTGAATCATTATTTTTTTTTTCTAATGCCATTCAAGATAATTTCACAACAGGTACGGTGGTTTCTACAACTGCGTTAATCTAAGATAAACAAATGTTAATACATATATCGCTGTTCTATAGAAAATTTCTCATATAAACATTTTCTAAAACATTTTTATAAAATAAATAGATTTCTAAACCCTTTATAGTCTGCTGTAGACTTGTATAGGATTCTATAAAATTGTAGTGATAGGGACACAATCACGAGTAATGGGACAGATAACTTATCAGTTTTACATGTTGCAAAAACGTTCATTGAATTCTAGGCAAATATATAGTCAAAATCTTAAGAGATAAAGATTTCAAAGGATATTTTACAAATGTTAGTTTCGCTTTATTTCAATAGGATAGCTGTCAAAATTTAACAGTATAACGCTCAATTCGCAATTGTTCACGCAAATACTTTCTTAAATATGTCTTATTATTTAGTGCCAAAATGAAATGAGAATAGTTATCAAGTCAATAAAAAAATGTAAATAAAAAGAAAAACACTGACCACGTTACACCTATTTATTGGGTAAAATATTAAACACAAAATGCTTGGACATGATGAGAATTAGTATCAGAAGCAGATGACAGGTATACTGAATACCTATAATCACCAATATGTACAACATTTGAAAGAAAGAAGAAAATCGGGCTGGTTTTCTTTTCTGTGGAATCGACCATATATTAATTTTATTATACACTAATATTTTAATTAAATATTGAAAGTACGTACATTTGTCTCACTGCTGGGCGCTTCCGTTGTTGTGTTAGTTGTTGTTGTCGACGTCGCAGATGTTGTGGCAATTGAAACTTTTTTGAACGGCGCCACTGCTACTGTATTTGTGACCAGCATAAACAGAGCTGTAAATAAGGTGTTAATTGAAAAGAGTTATAAAAAATCTGGTTTAATTAAATCCAAATATATAACATAAATTATCCTAAAATGTTTTAATAGATAAATAAATTAAAATAGGTTTTGAAGTTGTGTATCCCATTTAAAATCATATGTTTCTTGTTTGAAATAGTATCTATTAATCTTACAATTCTGCCTCCCATTATAATAAAGTACTCAGGTTCGATTAATGGTTTTTTCTCAATTCTTACGTAAAGTTTCCAGCATTTAATAAAAAAAAAAAACAAGTAAGAAAGTCTAAGTTCGGGGGGAGCCGGGTGGATATGTTTTTTCACCTTTCCGAAAGCTACCGCTAGATGGTAAGCCGGGGTGTATCAATTTTGAGTAGCGTCCTTAAATTTCGAAATAGGGGACTTTCAAGCATTTCTGAAATTTACCGTTATATGAAAAGCGGCCGTAATTTTAGTCCGATTTCAATAAATTTCAACGTTATGGGGCGAGCACAATAAAAATACCGAGTTTGGTACAAATTGGTAGAACGGTTACCGATATACATACATATATGTGATCATAAGNGGAGCCGAACATTAAATACCCGGCGCAAGTATTAAATATATGTTTTTTCACCTTTCCGAAACCTTCCGCTAGATGGTAAGCCGGGGTGTATCAATTTTGAGTAAATTAGCGTCCTTCAATTTCGAAATATTGAAGTTTCAAGCATTTCTGAAATTTACCGTTATATGAAAAGCGGCCGTAATTTTAGTCCGATTTCAATAAATTTCAACGTTATGGTTATATGTGGCAAGCACAATAACCACACCGAGTTTGGTACAAATTGGTAGAACGGTTACCGATATACTTATATGTGATCATAAGTGGGCGGTGCCACGCCCATTTTCCAAAATTTTACCATAAACGTATTTCTTGGTAAAGAATTGTTGCAAGCATCAATTTTGAATAAATTAGCTTTAATATTTACTGACTTGTCTAAGATTTTGTTTTTCTCTAAATAACCGTTATATGGGATGTGGGCGTGGTTATTGTCCGATTTTTTTAAATTTTCAGCCATTTAGTATGCTGTACCAAGGCCAACAACTGTGCCAAGTTTGGAAGAAATATGGTGTAGCGGTTACCAAGATATACACATGTAACCATAAGTGGGCGTGGCTACGCCCATTTTCCAAAAATTTATAATATTCTTATTTTTCGTATAAAAATCGTTGTAAATATAAATTTTGAGTGAATAATCTTCAGTAGTTACTAAAATATCGCAGTTTTCGTATTTCTCGAAATTACCGTTATATGGGATGTGGGCGTGGTTATTGTCCAATTTAAAAACTTTTCGGCCATTTCGTATGTTTTACCAAGGCCAACAACTGTGCCGAGTTTGCAAGAAAGATATACACATGTAACCATAAGTGGGCGTGGCTACGCCCATTTTCCAAAAATTTATAATATTCTTATTTTTCGTCTGAAAATTATTGTAAATATCAATTTTGAGTGAATTATCTTCAGTAGTTACTAAAATATCGCAGTTTTCGTATTTCTGGAAATTACCGTTATATGGGAAGTGGGCGTGGTTACAGTCCGATTTCGCCCATTTTTAATACCAACGGAACTTGGATTAAGGGAAACCTACATACCAAATTTCGTTGAGATATCTCAATTTTTGCTCGAGTTATCGTGTACACGGACAGACGGACAGACGGACAGACGGACGGACAGACAGACATGGCTTAATCGATTTCTTTTTTCATCCTGATCATTTATGTATACATTTGTCTATATCTATCTCGATTCGTTTTGGCTGTTACAAACAACCGTTATGTGAACAAAATTAATATACCCTTGTGCACAAGTGCGCTCGGGTATAAAAATTTTGTAACTTTTCCTTAAAACTTTCTGTTTCGTTTACATTAGCGACGCTATGAGTACATTTCTTTAAATCTTCCACAAAAAACGACTAAGGTTCCAATTATAAAAGTACAGTTTCAAGCCTTTTGTTGATTGTTGTCAAAAAGGCATTTTACAAAGACCATACTTCAAATTCATAATCAAGTTCTTAATCTTAATTTGAAATTTAAAATTTTTCGGAATTACGGGATTTGCTTGCATTAATAGAATACAAATTAGTATTGATACTTACACGCCGTTATGAGCTGCCATCGCCTGGCTCTTTTCATGTCTGTAGTTTGATGTCTGAAAAGAATAAAAGATGGTTAGTTAACCTTAATAATTTAAATAAAATAATAACACAGGCCAAAAAAATGGAGGAAAAAATTTATGCAGTAAATGCTAAAACTGTAGACTTTCTTTGTGCCGATTACGAATCCGTAAGTTTAAAGTTTCCATGAGCTCCAGATTTTACGAAAAACGAAGCGAAAATGTCAAAAATCGCGTTTTTTGCAATATTTGAGAAGCTCTAGTTAAGAAACAAAATATGACGGAACATTCCACTTGGGCTAAGATTAAAGCTAGAATTCTCGACTACTATTCCTGAAAATACCATCCCTGCAAATTGGCCTGGAAATAATCTAAATTCGATTCTCTCGTCGAACAAAAGAAAATCATCATTCCATGTTACATGTACATAAAACTTAATATCTCTAAAAATTTAGTAAATGGTTTTAAAACACGATACAACATTTATCTACTTAAAATAATGACTCCATTCAATAACTTTTCGAGTAAGTACTTAAAGCGAGGGCGTAAAAGAAAAATAGAGAATAAAATTTAGAGCAAGAGAAAATTATCAAAAAAAAAAAGTTATTGAACGCAAAACTAGTAAAAACTTGCAACTTACGCAATTTTAATACTTTCAGACAGTTAAGTTTTGACGCGCAATTTTATTTTTAATTGGGAATAGTAAAATTTGCCTTGAAAGTTTCTAAGAAGTGGAAAATCTGTTAGCTCTCTCAAAATTTTAAAACATCGTCCAAACTTCTGTTTTATGATTTCTTCAAGTAAATCTGTATTTACACATTAATGTCTTCAAAAACTTTTCCTCCAGATTCGTCGTGATGCAGTAATGCATCTGGACGCTCTAGGAACATTTCTGCATCAAAGAGAAAATTTTGAAAAACTGTCGCTAACATCTTTTTGGCGGTTAGGGCTCGATATGTGAAAAGAATCTCGACGTGCTAGAAATTATAAATTTAATAATTTGTGCTAAACAGATGGAGTTTTCCGCTTTACTTAAACAAAATGAATAAGTTATCTGCTAGGGAAAAGGGATATTTCCATACCCCGTATACCATATATGTACACGTATTTTTTTATATAAACCATCTTGCAGAGAACTTATTTAATTTGCAAAAGCCGGAAAAAAATATTTGCTTGTACATAAATAAATTCAAAATTTGTATGGCTCACTTCATTTCAAAAGTTTTTTCTTTTGTTTTGAAAATTTATAAAAATTAAATTGAGCGAAAACAAAAAGCAAAGCCAAATAAAAGTAAAAGAATCAACATTGCACTGCGTCAAAATGAAAATAAGGAAGCACGAATTTCGATGTGAAGCAAAAACGCTCTGGGAAGACAATTGAAGACATCCAAGATATTGGAATGTATGGGCGAAGAAAGGGTGGTTTTCATTATGTCATATTTTGACAACAAAATTTATCGACAAATTTTGGCACAACTTGCTTTCCTTTATCCCTACCTTTATCGGTGATATTATGGGCAAAAGCTTACAAATAGCCGCTTTAGCAGTGGATGTACACGCCTGAAGGCCTGTTATGATCTAAATCAATCAAAAGACCATTTTTTAGTCCCATTTGGAAATTTGTTTTCACTCATTTGAATTTGACTTAGTGAAAATAAGATTTAAAATTAACAAAAAAAATTACGATTTTGAGGATAGCTAAATAAAGTGTAAGTAATTTGCATTTGGCTGCTCTTAATGAATGTAAAATGTTTAAGATAATACATAATATGAGTTTTTTAATTTCTTCCTTTTGACAATTTTTCTTTAGAATTTTTTATACTTCAAAATGAAAGCGAAGCTCCTCCCGTGCCTACAAGTAAATATATTAGCACGGCAAAGAAAAAGAAAACAAAAAATGCATCTAATCAAAAGATGATTGTACCTAAAATCTAGTGACTGTACCTAATGTACCTTTCAGTCATCAAACGTTGGAAAAAGGTACAATTATTCATCACTGGACTGTATATAAATTTGGATAACTTAACAAGAAATGCACTCGTATTTTAAATTTCATTTGTGAGTATAATTTCTAAAAGTAATAACAAAATCTATTGACAACGAGTTCCATTTAATGTCCTCTTCAATATTAAAGAACAAATCGTATATTTGCATTTATTTATTACATTTAAGAATTCGTTTGTTTTGATAAAAAAAAAGCACAATATTTTGCGGCAATGTCGTGTCAATGATCCAAAAATGGTATTTAAATTACAATGGTGACGCCAGTAGCGGGGCCTTAATACATACATAACTATCTTCACGTTTTCGCCATTTTCGTTTCTTCTTCGCTGTGTGACAATTCTTTTAATGCTTGTTTTCTTGCTTTGGCTATTTATAATTCGAGCCACGTCCTCGCCATTAAAAAGCAAGACTTTATGTTGCCGTTCATACGAATGCTATCCAAATACATATGTACATTAGACTGCATCGATCCCCATAGAAAAAAAATCGGTACCGTTTCTCCATTATAAAATCTATTATATTGTATGGTGAAGCCAAAATATTTTAGAAAAATATTAAGATTTACGTGAGCTGGACCGATTTAAAAATACCTCCAAAATTTTAGTTTTTTATCATATATGTAATACTTCTATATTGGCAGTAAGCTAACTTCGCAATGTGTAAGCATTCCGAAATCAAAGCGAGACAGTCTAGTACCGTTTTTGTCAATGTATTGTGTACTTGAGTGCCGTTTTTGTATAT
This sequence comes from Rhagoletis zephyria, assembly GCF_001687245.7. NCBI lineage: Eukaryota > Metazoa > Arthropoda > Insecta > Diptera > Tephritidae > Rhagoletis > Rhagoletis zephyria. Next base: position 210,910 of record NW_016157390.1, read on the forward strand.
GTGTTGTGTACATGTTTATTTGTAAACGTATGTGTTCCTTTTCTTTCGTACGTGTTTATTGATATATCTGTACTGTAGTGTTTTAGTAGGAGTATTACATATATGTTTTTTATAAGTATTTTTTGAAAAAAATCTCCTCAGACAAAACGGTTTGGGGTTAAAACAATTTGCACGAAAATGTAAAAAAAAAAAAATGTATGGAATTCTAAATATTCAGATTTTTGATGTTGTTTTTGCACTTTTTTCAAAGATTAAATAAATAAACTTATTCAAAGTATGAAAGAGAACGGTAAGATGATCGAGCGTCATTCAAAGTTGAATTAAGATGTGTCGATATTTGTGAAAAACAAAATTTGGACGTGAATGAGTTTTAAAAAGTGAGAAAATACCTTACAACTGATACCACATAAGTTTAAATCGGTAAAATTTTGGCCCAGTTATTCAAATTTCTCTTAAACCAATATTTGAAACAAGTAAAAAAGACAGCATCAATAAATCAATAACACAGGCTAACAAAAATGGAAAAACAATTTGGTGAAGCCAATGGTAAAACTGCTTTTGATATACTTTTTGCGCTGATTACGAAACCGTAAGTATAAATTTTTAATCAGCTCCAAATTTTGAGAAAATGAGCTCAAAGTGTCAAAAACCCGCGTTTTTTGCAATATTTTGGAAGCTCTAGCCAAGAAACAAAAGGTGATAGAACCTTCCACTTAGGCTGAAATAAAAGCCAAAACTCTGGACTACTATCGGCGAAAATACCGTCGCTGCACCTTGATCTGATGGCCGCTTATAGTCATTTATTGAACGGCAAAGACCGATTTTGGCGAAGTTTGAATACCTACCGCAATAAAGCAAAAGGTGAAAGAACCTGCCACTTAGGCTTAAATTAGGGCTTGAATTTCGACTACAATCCCAAAAAATACCATCCCTGCACCTTGACCCTAAGGCTATTTATAGTCATTTATTGAACAAGAGTTTAATATTCCAGTATTTTGTTATTGTTTAATAAATGACTATAAGTGACCATCGGGTCAGGGTATAAAGGGCTTGCTTTAATTTAGGCCTTAGCGCAAGGTTGTATAAACTTTTGTTTTGCTAGAGCTTTTTAGCTTAGTAACTTTTTTGGTGATGCAGTCTGATATACATACATACATGCGAGCAGGTAAGGTACAAGTGCGCAGGGTGTGTCTGTAGCGATAAGTAGGTGCAGCCCAGGGACGCCAACTTGTGGGGAATTCCCCGATTTGCGGGGAATTTCAGTTTGCGTGGGGAATCGGGGAATGGACAGTTTTTTGTGGGGAATTTCAGCTCTTTCAATTCTAGTATAACAAAGTGTCAAATGGCTAAAAATTACCGTTGATTTTTAAGAATTTTCTTTGCATTTGCTTTCATATAGCGAATGCCCATAATTTATTTATATATGGAATAAAACAGCGCAACAACTTAGAAAAAAATCTTAAAATGGATATTTTTGCCATTTGAAACTTGCACTTTATTATTTTAAAATTGAGTGGGCTACAAAATTGCATACTCAAAATATTTAAGAAACTTCAATTAAAAAGCTCGAAATTTTTACGAAAGTATGTTGAACTATGTCGAGCCCCCCCTTAACTTTCAAATTTTCCTTATATGTATGTATATAAAATATTACCCTAAAATGCCAGCTTAAAATGGTCGAGCCCCCGCCCCCCCTAAATTTCATTCTGGCTACGCCGATGAATGTATGTATGCACAATGTGTATATGTAAGCAGACTGGAAACTTTTCAACCATCCGCCAACACTCTAGGCATGGATAACACTGCGCTGCGCGGCGCAATTCGTTAACAGCTTAGCCGGAGTTGCCGCGCAAACACCAGCATATGGAAAGCGCCAGCGCCATTAAAACCAAGCAACACATGAGGCACACACACAATTCGCCTCTTGAAAATTTACACGTACTTTGTTTTTGCATTTGAGTGTTGAGAACGCAAATTTAAAGCTTTTACTCAAGAATGATGAGAATATGGCATTTACTACATTCCTGGCAATTAAATTAGGTTGGCGGTACAAGCGTTGCTCAACACCGAAAATTATAGAAATAATAGATATGACACCACTGTAGGGTGTACTACAGGGTGCCCACACTTTTTTCACCGCGGCACCCTTGATGTGCTAAAAAAATTCGCGGCACTTCTACTCTTCAAACGTCTACGAAAAAATGAAAACACAATGCAAATTAATGCTCATTTAGTTTTAAAGTGAGGACTGAAATTGTTATGATGACTTCATTATTTCCTTTAAGTTCATTGAGAGCTTTGACAAGTTTACCCTGAAATCATGTGACGCTGAAAGCGTGCTGGTGCTTTTTTTTAACCAATTTCACTAAAAGGAGAAGGTTATCAATTCGTCGAAATATTTTTTAATATTATGTTTTTTTTTTGTATGTATGGTACCGCATAACGTTGACCACGTTAACCGGTTACTATAACTTTTTGTTTTAAGAAAAGGTGTTACCACCTGTGAGGGTCCCATTCTAATTTGGTTTAGATCCGCTCATTGGATCATGAAGAGATTAACGATAATCTTAAATTTTTATATGGGAATTGAAGTCGGTTTCGTTTTTTTGCTTAAATAGTTCTTGTTTATGTAAGCATTTGTTGAAAATGCCCTAGTAGTAGTGCAAAGTCACTAGTAGTTTTAATGCAATCTTGCCAACAGCAGTGTTTTCTGCATACACTTGCATCCAGAACTCTCTTGGTTCCCTTCGTATTATTTAATATTTAAAGTGCTGTCTTAACTGATGTCCAGAAGGTTTTCAAAAGCTTAATTTGTCATCTCAGCTTTTTTTTTTGTCGGGTCACATGAAACATGCGTTTGTTATTCAGCTGTAGACATCCTCAGAGTCATTGTTGGGAAAATATTCGTCAATGGTTTTTTCTAAACCTTCCAAATTAATGCTGATAATGCGCGTTAACACTAAGAAAATAACTTTTAAAGCCAATTTCACGAAAGCAATTTAAATGAAAAATGATTTACATTTTTTGAATTTTATATGGAAATTGACAGAAAATAAAAAATCATTTTCCATTTTAATTGCTGGTTAAACCGGCTGCTATCACTTTTCTTAGCGTTGACCTCGAAGTTACATACGTTTTTCTGATTTACTATGTTTATTTATAGGGGTTTCATGCAAATTGCTAGATATTCTAAAATATACATTTCACCAATGAAAAATCTCGACGTGCTAGAAAAAAATTTTAGTTTCACAGGCCTCTGTTATCTTCGCAGCATCATCCGATACGGGTTTTAAATCTAGTGGCGGCATCTTTCTTGTCGCCAGGGAATATCAACGAATCATACAGAGACTTCTCGTGGCGTTTTATGCCTCTTGCTTCATCCTAGACATCGCCTCTTTCGTTTTTCCAACAACTGCAAATATCCACACACCATTTTTCTGTACAAATTTGTCGATAGCTTTAAAAATTTCGTTGCTAGTGGTGTAAGTCTCAAGTACTTCGCTCATCAAAAGTTCTTATTCGATTTGCATTGCGAATAAGTACCTCAATACTACGAGAAGAACATTAAGTCCCACTATGTCGATACTTTCGTCAAGTTGAAAACTAAAAAAATCACAAGTTTTCACATTTTTTATAAGTTCGTTCTCGACTGCCTCTAAAATCGTGTTGATTCGCTTTTTCGCAGTGTGATTGTGAAGTTCCAAAGAATAAGTAACATATACACGTGCGCGAAGTTGCTGCGCTTGTTAAGAGAAAATCCGAAAATTAGGAGAAAATCCGAAATAAAATCCGACAATTAGTCCGAAAACGGGAAGAAAAGTGGATGAAACGCGAGTTAGGTCTACAAAAGTTCCAAAAATGGTTGTGAAAAGAGTATGTTTTCGGCACAGAAGCGGCTTGACAAACCAAGCGTAATATCCCTTTGCTGCAAGCCATTTGTGTTGTGTATGGGGTTTGACGAGCCGCTGAAGGTAATTTTAATAAAAATCAAAATTTTTTGATATTCTGGCCGCTATGTTGAAGTTTGATCAAACCGCTTGTGTTAATTCAGTACACTGCGCTATTGCGCTGACACCAAAGGTGACGCTGGCGTTATTGAGCTAGCACCAAAAAAAAATTGCCCTATTGCCCATGGCTACAACACTCGAAAATTTTAAGTCGCTTTGGGAAACGTTCGATAATTTATAGGTTCAAGTTTGTGACTGATGTCCGCCGTCTTGCAGTCAGCAAGCCCCTTTGTTAGCTCGTTAAAAATGTATATACACTTTGTATTAATACAGTTATATGTATCTGTACGTACACAAATGTGAAGACAAATACCTACTTATTTACATGCACACATATTAAATGTAGCTTTTCATTGTCTTCAGTAGTTTATGACCCGCTACCGGCAGCTCAAAGTACTCTCAGACAGTTACAAATTAGCCCTTCGCTAGTTACTGGAAGTGTAAAAGCGTCGACAGCTTTGCTACCGGAAATTAATGGATTTTCTTCGGTCATAATGCCTTCAAGGAAAAACTAACGAAATGTATACCTACTATTGTTAATAGCAACCTACTACACATTTTGAATGTGCAATAAAAAAGTAATTTTTATAATTGAAATTGGAGAGAAAATTCGTTTAAATTCACAGTGGTCGGAAAAGCCATGTTTTACCCGAAAAATAAAAAGGGCTTTTACGATTATAATAAAACTGCGGGATCGCAGTATTGTTGTAAGCATACCCGAATATGCCACAAATATTATAGTTTGACCGTTGACAGCTGTCAAATAAACTGCCAATTTCTCTAAAATTTAGAAAATCTTTTTGAAAGTACCACTGATTAGGGTTTTAGACGCGAATATTATGTTAAAATGAAACCTTGACTGTAGACACCTCTCAAATGGACTGTGCTGATCACGAATTTTGTGCCAAATAAAAGATTGAGAGAGAGTCAAATAAACTGTTAATTTTTCAGAAAATAAGCCAATATTATTTATAGGTTTATAAGGCTCGTTCTTTCTTACATCATACCACCCTTAACGCATATTATAAGTTTTTCGCTAACTTCACTTAGAATTCCTGATACCTGGAAAGTGGCTAATATTATACCTGCTGCGAAAAGAAGTAATGCCTCACAGCCCTGTGACTTTCGGCCAATCAACATTCTACCGTCTTTATCAAAGATTTTCGAAAAAGTATTACTGAATCAAATGATGAAGTACCTGATAGAAAAAGACCTTTTATCTGAAAATCAGTCAGCATATCGCAGGGGACATATGTAGCTGCTCAACCGCTATGCTCAAAGTCATGGAGGACGTTCCACCATCCTTAGATAAAGGCAACCTGACAATCCCCACTTTATTGGATTTTTCGAAAGCTTTTGACACTGTTTTCCATAGAATCCTCATTCAAAAGCTTGACACATAATTCGGATTCAGCAATGATGCATTGAAACTAATTGAAAGCTATTTGACTAATAGACATCAAAGGGTTGTTTCTAGGGGTAACCGCTCTAGCTTAACACCAGTAAAATCGGGCGTACCGCAAGGCTCTATTCTTGGTCCGGTATTATTTAGTTTATATATTAATGACATAGAAAAATACTGCAAAAATGTATCAATTCATCTTTATGCTGACGACGCTCAAATATACCTCCCTGCCCCTCTAGGCTTAACAGAAGACTTAGTCTTCCGAATAAATGAGGACTTACCAGCTATATCTCTGTGGTCGAAAAATAACAGGCTTAACCTCAATTCGTCCAAAATGCAGGCAATTGCCTTACCTCATTTTCCCTACAATCTTGATAATGTTTCGCCAATCATGCTGAATGGGAATGTTGTGAAGTATGAGAAGATTGTTAAAACACTTGGGTTTACATTGAATCAAAATCGAACGTGTATTGATCATGTTAACGCATCAGTCAGCTGAATGCATTCTGTACTGAGGCAATTATGGAAAACAGCGTACTTCATTCACCAAGGTGTTAAACTTAAGCTCTTTAAAACGCTATTGGTATCAATAATATCGTACCACGAGTTAATATATATGTAGTTTTCTGGATAAAGAATCCCTCGGAAAATATCATTATTATTTCACAATGCCGCTAGATATATATACCTTAAGCGTAAATTTGATCGCATCTCCGAGTTTTGGACAAATATTCTTGACTGCAGCATATCTATATTTTATTTGATCGTCGTTAGGTGTTATTCATGTATAAAGTACTCTACAGCCGTTACCCGAAATACCTCTTTTCGAAACTGACGTTTGCACAGTCAACTCGCACATGCAATCTTATCGTACCTTATTTTAACTATTCAGTTACATCAAGAATGTTTTTTGTTAGAGCCGTACAGTTGTGGAATTCTTTGCCAAGAAAACTAAATTTGGAAACTAGTCCAAAGCGCTTCAAATCGGCTGTGTATTCTTTCTTCTCAAACTAAATCCCATACCATCTTATTACAAATTTTTGTTTCCCACTTTTCTATTTCTTTCTTCAACTGAAAATATAAGAAATGTTCAAAAATTCGTTTAACAACTGATTAGTATACATATATTCTTTAAGATACCAACATTTTATCATTATGTAATTGTTATGAAATATGGCAAACTTTTATTAATCTGTAATTATTATGAAATATGGCACTATAAAAGGCTATGTCTTATATGTGCATTTAAATAAATAAATGAATTGAAAAATGAAATTTTTGTAAGATATGGGTTTTAGACACGCTGGTCACGAATTTACGTAAAATTAAGACCCTAAGAGTTGGCAGCTCTAGAAATAAGAAAAATTTTCCCAAGAATTAAACGTACTATGTTTTAATGCTCACTGATCTCGAGTTCTGTATCACATTCAAATTTTTTCGGTTGTTCAACTGTCATTTTCAGTTAAGTTACATATATACGAGGGAACATATCTAAAATGAATTTATGATCAAATTATGAAATAATAACAGTAATTATATTTATAAATTAGGGATAGTTGGGCCATCTGCTATGTATATGTTCAGCCCAAAAAAAAAAATCTAGATTTCTTATTATATTTTTTATTTTATTCGAAATTCGTAATTTCCAAAACTCCAGTTATCTCATTTTTAAATATCATATTGAATTTTGCATTTCGAATTTTCAAAAACTTAGAAAGCTATCAACTTATAACTGAATGAATTAAACGGATTCAACGGCTTGCTCAACAGATATTATTGAAAATACTAATCAGTTTTGAGTTCGTTGGTCATTTCTGAACTTTATTGCGGTTAATTCATCACAGTTCTAAAATATGCATTTTTCGCGTAATGATCCAATGATCAGTACTAAACGAAATTAGTATGGGACAACTTGCGAAGTAACACCTTTCCTCTTCAAAAAGAATTTTAGAAATCAGTTAACATGGTCCAAAGTTATACGGTAACATCCTTAAAAAAATATATATATATATTCCGATGAATTGATAACTTTCTCCTTTTTTGAAGCCGGTTAAAAGGTGTAGAGGTGTATCGCTTAAACCACGAAAAAATATGTATTTTCGAGGAGGTTAGCGCACTATGTCTTCTTGCTAAAACTTCTTCTTCTTCTTCTTATTTGGCGCTGTAACCGCCTAAGCGATTTTGGCCGAGTCCAAAACAGCACGCCAGTCATTTCTCTTCTGTGCTAACTGACGCCAATTGAAAATGCCAAGTGAAGCCAAGTCCTTCTCCACCTGGTCTTTCCAACGCAGAGGAGGCCTTGCTAAAACTATTTTTAAAAAATTCGCTAAGAGTATGCAATTTTTTCACAAGCTTAACTTTCTCCCTAGGCATGTATGTATGTATGTTTGTTAGGGGCAAATCTTTCAATAAATTTTTGACCAACTTCACAGTTGGCTCAGAACCCGATTACAATGCAATACGAAAGATGAGCTAAGACGATAGGTGGCGCAGCAGTCGAGATATTTGAAAACCCCATATTTATAGTCCGATTTGGTTCATATTTAGAACGTATATTAGCTACATGAAAAGGAATAACTCCACTAAAAATTTTACTGATAGGTTGCGCACGAGTTGATATACAGGGTGGGCCAAATACAACCTACCATCCATAGTTCATAGATCCATAGTTTGCCTAGTAGTGTGCGCAGTCGCTCCATCTTGTTGGAACCACAAATTAGGCAACTAGTCTGTCGTTGGCCCCAAAAAGTTGTCAATCATTGTTCTGTAAGAGGCTCCAGAAATCGTTTCTGGAGTTTCATCCTCATTCTCAAACAAATATGGGCCGATAACTTTTTCGGCCATAACACCGTACCAAACACTGCCTGCTGTAACTGCTGCTGGCGTGTTGCCCTTGGATTTTCAGAGTCCCACAATCTACAGTTTTGCTTGGAAATGCCCTTCATTCGACATCAAAACATTAACTAGAAAATTAATTTGTGCAGCTAATTGTGTAAAACGAATAGCGTATTGTAATCGTTGTTGGTGGTCTTGCTATAAGTATCCAATATGATGTTCCAAGAGATTAACTATAACATGCAGAAAGAAAATAACATGCCAACCGTGAGATTTGAGTGGATGTATGTATGTATACGGCTTCAGGTCTATTAGATCACAGGATAAGCTATACAGAGCTAACACTGAATCCATTGTAGTTAGATTTTTTGTGAATTCTACGATAATGCTAGTATTGAATCCGAATAGCTGCGAACGTGCATATATTTTGAGTGCATACGTTCGTAGCAATTCGGATTCAGTGATCGCATTTTCATAAATTTTACGAAAATCGAACTACGATGCTTTTAGCGATATCCCAGATAAGCTTTTATTAATTGGAGTATTGCAAATGATATCAAACAGTTCAAGTTCCAAGCCACTCGTTTTTTGCATTTTTATCCCAGTTTGGTGGTGTGAAATGAAATATGAAATAGGAAGTATGTGAGTCTTACAGGTCTATTCTGCGCTGGTAATACAAATTTTGTAACCGGCAAATAAAGTTCCTGTCAGTTTCTAAACCCTTTTCGCATTCTGTGTACTCTTGTAGCCGGTAAATTTTGTTACCATCTCATAAGCTGATAAAAAAATATCGGCCCGTGAAATATACAATGTCAGAATTTTCACAATTTTTCACAGCTGAATTGCTGAATATTTTAACCGCATTACCAACGTACCTAGAATCGCGGCGAAAAGAACTGGTAACATTTTTTAATAATAAAATATTCCGGTCACAAAATCTTCTGTAATGTGCAGAATAAACCTGTTAAGATCGCATTCACAGTGCTTGGAATGGAATCGAATTGTGGGTGGCCAGAAAAATCTAGAAACAAATTTTTCCAAGCACTCAGGCATATTGCTCATTGTACTTAAGGCCAGGAGACAGAATTTTGAGGAAAGGGATATATACTAAGTTGGGTGGGGGTTAATTGCTCCTCTGCAAGCTTACCAGACTCCTTTATGAATTTTAGCAGTTTGTTGAGGGAGAGAAAATGTGGCTGACTTGCAAAACGTCAATTGCATTGTATACGTACAAAATATAATGTTTCATAACGTCGAACTACAAAATGTTGACAATGTACAATTTTCCAAAACGCATCCGAAAAGTAACGAAAACGCATCGCAAGAGTAATCAGCGCATCAGAAACAAAGTTGATGCTTCGTTGGTTTTCAATTGCGATAGGTGTCGAGAAAATGGGAAATTACGAAAGGATATTCATTCTTTTATTCAGTATTCAAAATATTCAATGTATGTGGTTGTATTGTTTCGCAATTCTGCATAAAAAAACAGTTTAAGTACCGCAGAAGAACGGTATCCAAACATTGTATTGGTACGTTTTGGAAGTCAGCTTATATCCCAGTTCTCAATACATCCGACCCAATGCAGAGCATAATGTTTCACAATATTTTATTAATTTCGCTGCTTTGATTCATTACGGAGAATGCAAAGTAGAATGTTTCACCATGGTCAGCTGTAAAATAGAATGAATAGCCAAAAACTCTTTTCTACCGTTACTTTCTATGGAAAATTCCATCGCATAAAATTGTAATTTTAAATTACTCGTTTCATAGTTTTATTCAATTCTGTCAATAACTTAAAAATATACATATAAGAGATGAAGGGCTTAGTGGCCATTGCTCTTAAATTCGTCAATAAATTTGATGTTATATAAATAAATAAATAATACATACATACATATACATAAGTACCCTGCAGTGAAACCCCAAACTAGTCAGGAAAAATACTAGCTTACAACTAGAATTTCCTGACTGAAACCGAACTAGTTCGAAAATTACCAGACTTGTACCAAGTACAAAATTATTTATTCATGTCCTGTTTTATTTGCCTTCGACAGTTTAATACAATAGAGTACACTAAATATTATAAATTTTATTTGGGTATATTGTAAACCGTTAAAGCGAGTACGTACTCGCCATTATACCATACCTGTTAAATAATGATTATTAATTAAAGCATGTTTTTTTGGATAACCGCTTAATGATTAAATACCGATATTAGCACCTTTTTAATGATTAATAATTAATTACTTAAACAAAAATGTTTAATTAATTCGTTAATTTTAATTACATCATTATTTTGTTATTTTTGAGTATTTTCAATTATCTTTGACTCTTTTAATTACACGATTAATATAATTATTTGATAAATTTCAATTATCAATCAACAAGCCAAAGTATAGACAAAAATTAAAAATATTTAATAACCGCTTTATTTATTTATTTTTTTATTTTATTCTTATCCAATTCTCAAATTTTAAACATTAATTATTACTTTTAAAAATTTTTAAAAAGAAAGCACTGAAATGTGCAAAGTTAATGAATATAATTTATTTCAATGAAAACTTTTATCTTTATTTTAGTTCGTTTTATTTTTAACTAAAATGGTTTCTTTTCCATATTCAATATTATTAAAAAAGATAAAAATATAGTATTTATTGTACTTAAAGCTTTTACTTTTAATAGCGTTTAATGAAAAATGCATTTGAAATGTAATAATTATTGGCAAATCTAAGGCTGATAAATAAAAATGTGTAATATATTAAAGTGTACTTAATCAAACGTTTTTTATTGTATATTCATGAATTCATTTTATTTTTGACTCCCAAAGAAGTGGTTTTAGTCCATAATTGGATAGTATTGTTCTGCCTATTTTGAACTAGTATGAGACTGGTATATTTCTGACCAAAGTCTGACAATTGCCATCTCGTAGGACATCCTCATGTTAAAAATACCAGTTGATTGCATGGATAGCTGGCTGACTAGTTAGGCATGCGGTTCATACTAGTTGTGAGGTAGTTTACAATTAGTACATTTGACTACAGGGTATGTGTAAGAAAACTAACGCCGAAAAGTGGGTTAAGTAGAGAGAACTACTGTCCAGTTTCATAGTCCTTCAAAGGTCCTTGCAAGTGTGAATAAAGGATTAGAGTGCGGATTATGAAACTTTTGAAATTCAATTTGAACTTTGTTGTGCAGTCTCTTAATACTTAAACGCGGTGTTGCTTGGCTTGTTCGTCATTTGACCGTTGCTTATTGGTTACATATATACATATATTAAAAATTCATTAAAGTTACAAGAAATGAAAGTATCGGTCTGTAGCGGTGTGGCTGGGTGTCAGTTAATATGCGACTAGGAAATAAGTTTTCCCTGCTGATTGTTATTGGTAAAACGGCAGCACCCAACAATATTGTGCTCAAAGAAAAAGGTGCAGCGCCAAGAGTTTAATATCAATACACATTTTCGCCTGAACCTTGCCATAATTCATGTATGCGTGTACAATATGTAAGTCAAATTCTTATGCAATCAATTTTCTTTGTAGTTCGACGTAAGTTCATTTATTTCTTGAAATTACTGCTGCGTAATGTATTAGTGTATTTACAATTACCGGGCGTATGTAATTTCAGCGATTGTTGCGTTAATGCAATCACTTTTGACTTCATCAAATGTAGGGGCATTTATTTATTTTCATGAGCAACGGCAAAAATACAAATAAAAAACCCTAATCAATTTGCTAAAGGGCACATCGTACAGTGGGGTAAATGATTTCAAATAAGGAGATTAATGTTGCTAGACTGCCAAGTTACGTGAAAACTGTTTTTTTTCTTAGTTGATTATACAGGTCAAAAAATTGTTTTGTGCTAGATATCGTTAAGGGTTTTTTATAAGGCGTGCATTGATGACACTAAAAATATTTGTTATTTTCTTATACGTGTGGTTTTGAGTTTAAAGTCAGTTTTATATATTGACTTTAATCAATAACTTCGCGAAAGCATTTTTAAAATCTTCTCGGTAATAATAACTAGTGTTCGCCCAGCGGTTGAAATTCAACCACTAAAATTAAGGAGAGTTGAGGTGAGTTTAGGTGAACTGAGCTGATCTGAGTTGAGTTAAGTTAAGATTAAGTGCATTGAAGTGAAGTGAGTTCAGATAAGGTGAAATTAGATAGGTTAACGTGAGTTGACACGAGTTGAGATGAGATAAGGGTAGTTGTGGTGAAATTACATTAGTTAAGGTAAGCTGAGTTGAAATGAAGTCAGTTGGGATGAGCTGAGTTAAGGTGAGTTGAGGTGAACTGATACCAGTTGATAAGAGGTGATTTGAAATGAGCTGGGGTGAGTTGAGGTGAATTGCGTTGGACTACAAAACCAAACATAAATAGTAAAACCTGGCATAGCATAACACAAAATAAAGTAACATAACTTACTATAACATAACTTAGCATAACTTAACATAACATAAAATAGCATAACATAATATAAGGTAACATAATATTACATACAATAACATCACACCATACCATAACAAAACATATCCAATATATCAGTTTTATTTTTTTCTTGTTATCTATTATCTGTTATTCTTGTTATATATATATTCTTGTTGTCTGTTATAATATAATCTCCTTCAACAAAGCTAGACAGAAATTTAGTGCCACGTAATTTTAGCACTCGCAGCCAACATTTACTTGCAGATTTATCGAAAGGCCATAATGTTTTAAGAGAAATTCAAAAAGTGTCAACTGATGACGATGACGACCTTGAAATCTGATATGCTATGTATATTCGTCTTAGAGCAGCGGTACTAAAAGTAGTCCGATAGATGAATAGAACAACAAAAAGTTATGCTCGTTGGAAACATGTTTGCCTCCTATCAAATATGGTAATAAAGATGGTAACAGATGCTAATTAATTATGACTCGTTAAACGTGAAACGCCTTAGGAGTAGCCATCAGCAGTTGTGGTTTACGAAAAGGAAGGGCAGAGGCAAAAGCGGTCGACTTGTGCTATTCGCGCAACCACCAGCTGAACACGTAACTCAAAGCAGATACATATCTACTTACCAGCCAAAAAACCAATATATGTATATGTATGTATGAATTTGTAAGTATGAACAAGTACTGGAAGTAAAATTTAGAGACAGTCTGACAAAGCACTAGTTCTGAACTACATATATCAGAACTATCTCTGAACTAGTGCAAAACGGCTGCAGAGCGGGACAGTTGAAAATTGCAGTGTAAGTGTACAAATTTGCATTTCTCGTACAATATGAAAGTAGCTCAGCGAGAAGACCTCCGACTCAAACATCATTGGTCGCGAGTTCAAGTCGCGGTGGAGGCTATTGTGAGTTTTTAGATTTAAGGAATTTAAATTTTTGCGTTCCGCTTACAATATTTTTTTTTTTAACAAACTATGTACCTAAAATGGAATCTGTAAAACAAAGGAAACAAACGAGAAAAATATCCAAAAATCGTATATTAAAAACGTTTTCTTATACAATCAAAAACTGTCGAAAATGGAACCGGTTAAAAACTAGTGGCAAAGTAATGCACTGGGCGACAATTGCCACCGTCAATGATATTGCCGTGTAAAACTGAACAGTTGAATGCATTCATTGGGTATTGAGCTAGAACTAGTACTGTCGGCAAAAGGTCTAGTTCTACGCTAGTTCTGGGTTAGTTAGATTTTCTGCAGGGTATGTACAAGTAGGCCAATATTTCAGAAAAGTGTTGTTTCCAAGTTCTGTTCTTGCAGCTTCCAGCAACTGGTTTGCCCGTTTAATTTATTAATTTATTCGGTTGGAACATTTTTTTATCTATTATTCTACTAAAACTGTGACGTCTTCCAACCTGCTTGCATACTTATGTTGACATATTTAATCTGCATTTGAATAAGTCTTTATGTGGCTAATCCAATGGCCAAATTACATATATTAAGCTTGTAGTATATGTTTATTTGCTTTATGTTAGTGAACTTATACTCGTAGCATCCGTCCCATTGATATTCGAAATTAAATCGAGAGTGTTTCGTAAATAAATAAATAAGCGAGAAAAAATGAAGTTATTAAGAGGAATATATGTAAATGCATACACATAGAGGGTATTCACAAGACGTGTTAACCGTGGTAACATCTTAAACTTAACGTTTCAGGCAAAAATAAAAGTCAAAGGTACAAATCGAGTATTCCAGAGTTGTGTATACTCGAATTTAATAGTTTTAAAGCTCCTATCTGGGGGGCTACTCTGTAATGCGATGCGAAAGAGAATTGCGATGCGATAGGCAATCGCCACAGCGTATAACATACGACGTATTTGCCTTTCGCATCGCATTACAGAGTAGCCCCCCTGGATTCTAATAACTCCCTAATATACAAATACCAGGGTTAGATCAAATCTAAATATATGTGTATGTATATACTATGTATAAATAAAATACATGAAGGCATTTTTTGTTAACGTACAAAAAGGTACGACTCTTTTGGAAAGGGTTGCCCCTTTTTTTAATTATAAAACCTGCACCGTTCGTTGTATTAGAAAAAAATTAGGTGTCAAATGAAAGGGTGGGGCCTCTAAAAGTGCAAGAAGGTTACATTTTTTTTTTTGAATAGGGCTGCCACCCACTTAAAAAATCACAAAACTTACACCGTTCGCGCAATTACAAAAAAAATCATATAATATGTCATATAAACGGGCTTGGTCTATAGATGTACAAGGAAGAACGTCTTATTTTTTTTTTTGTAAAGTTACCAGCTATTAAAAGTTATTATTTTTTGTGCAGAACGGAAGATTTACACCGGTCTCTCGATTTTAAAATGAGGTGCCAAATGAAAGCTATTCACCTAGAAATGTGCTTTGCGTTTAATTTTTGTTTAAGGTTTGCCACCTAGTTATAAATCTATTGCTGAAAATATGATAGTAAAATATCGAAATATGGGCATCAAGCGAAAGGGTTTTTATACTAAATTAATATGTTAGTGCTTTTAAGAGTCGCCACCTATTAAAAAATATATAGCTAAGAACGGTAATTAACCTATTAAGGACGTACGATATTGGTATCAAACGACAGCTAGTTAAATGGCTTTTGTGTAAATGTATGCGAATATTTGAGAGTCGTCATTGTAGTTAACAACTCATAACTGGGTGAAAATTTCTCAGCTGGACCTCGGATTTCAGACAAGTTCGAATTTTTGCGTGAAAAATTTGTGGGTAGAGAGGCTTATAGATGTGAAGGGGATTCTGAGAATTTTTTTGAAACATTTTAATTTTCAAAGTTTTTATAAGCAAATATATTTTTAAGCAATATTTTTCTCAAAACCCATTTTCTCTTAAAGTATTTGACGAAAGTTGATTTTTTTTGTAAGTGTAGTGACATTAGGGTTATAAAAAAATATTTTTATAATTTAGAAAATTTTTATTTTCTTTCATTTAAACATTATAATTATTCAAGTTGCATTAAAAATATGTTCTCAATGAGTGTTTTCCATTTCGTTTTAGCGAAATCGATTTATTTTAAAGCATACCTCCCATATAAACCTAACCTCAAAAACGACTTAAAAATGCAATAAAAGTGCACCGATGCATATATAACTCCGAAATTTGGCCCATATGTTTGTAATAATCAGGGAACGGATTTTATAGAAATTTCCTTTGTTCTGCTAAAAAGATATATTCGATTAAGGATGACCACGATTTAGCTTTCCCTCATTCCATATATACCAAATTAATAGATAACCTTTTCGTGCCGTAAAAATCGACATATAGCGATCGTGTTCTCGCGTATTTTTTTTTTAATTAATTTTGGGTTTGAAGTGCTGAGCATTATGTTTTTTAAGCTAAATAATTTCGGTAATACCTCGTCTACATATAATTCATTATATTTTCGCCTCACGCTGAAGCAGACGCAGGAATTAATTCATAAATCGACGAGTGGCACCACTTAGTATTAGGGACTTTATCGACATTCTTGCTTTTATTAAAGTGGATAACACTTTCCTCAAAATGCCTCTTATTTTCTGGCCAATCCACTTAACTCACAAAATTCTTCAAATAGTGGTGAGTACTAGAAAATCTTCCATAATATTTCCAAAGATTTAAATAAGGGATTAGGAAGACTGCTTGGCATAAATAGATAACTCTAATTGACGTACAAAGTTTTTCTTACGTAAAGTAATGACGAATCAAACCAAAACCAATCTCCAATTTGTATATGTATTTTTGTTTTTAACAAAATATTATAAGTCTGCCACTTCTGTTATTTTTACAAGCATTAATTTAAATTACTCTGTATATATNTATAATTGTTATTTTCGTCATATATTTACTACATAATAATGAAACCCCTTCATTTCTGTGTCCTTTACAACTATACACGTGAAAATGAAAATCAAAATGACTTCTTCCAAATAACCGATGCCAGATCGGAGATTTAATTTATTAGGCACCATTTTAGTAGCTTTTTGCGAAAAGTTACCTTGACATACTTATTTACTACTTAACAAGAATTTTAGCAAAATATTGCTGATTTTGGTTAAATAAATCATTTATTTCAAAGAAATTTTGATTTATTATTTTTGTAAATTTCTGGAAACCGATTGAAACCTGTGATTGAAATGGTTTCGGTATCGTTCCTTTTTAGGTTAAGATAACGGTTACGGTTTCGGTTTCGGTTTTGAAAAACGAAACGGTTTTAAACGGTTACGGTTTCGGTTTGGGTTTCGGTTTCATTCCTTGGTATATATGTAGGTATGTCTGCTAGGAGCAAATCTTGCAATCAAATTTTGACCAACTTTCCGATGACCTAGAGACTTGAAACTTCACAGTTGGCTCAGAACCCGATGACAATGTAATACGAAATACCGAATACGTTAATCCGATAGGTGGCGCAGGAGTTAAGTTATTTGAAAACCCCGTATTTATAGTCCAATTTGGTTCATATTTAGAAAGCTTGCTTTAAAAATATTTGTTTTTACTATTAGCTTATTTTAGATTTATGTTAGTAATAATTGAAAACCACCATTAATTGTACACGGGAAATATTAAGCAGAAAATTGGAATATGAACACGTGTGTTGTATGGTTTAATGTACCTAACATAATTTTTGGGAAATAAATCATAATTAGTGTACACAATGCAAAAGATAACGGCACATCTAAATTTTAAACCACATCTGTGTTTGTGCTTGCATTTTACAATAGTTTTAACATATTTACAGAAAGTTTTGAGCGGCAAATTATTTCACTACTCAATTAAAATGTTATTATTGCTAATTTGCAATAACACATGCACACATACATATATACATATGTATAAATAAAAATAAAAAACATACGTGACCTTACGCAATAGCGTATCAAATTACGGTAAGTATAACTATGAAAAGCATTCAAAATCAAATATTTTACAATGCGAATGAATTCAAAAAGGCACCTATGTAAGGTACAAACAACAATGGAAGATGACCCAAAAGGTGTAACAAAAACTCTTTTGAAAAAAAGAGAACAATAGTTGTAGGTACTGAATATAGGTATTAACATGTGCATATGTTTTTTATATACTCGACTAACCGAAAAAAGTATGTAACTACAAGAAAAACAGCAAATGTAAGTGAGAAGGAAAGCGAGTTGCAATTGAAAGTAAAATTGGCGAAAATTTGTTACAATTTCTTGTTGCGCATCAAAGCAGGCGGAGCCGAAAGTGTTTTGTGTTGTTGCCACTGGTGTATAGCGGCAATGCTGTTGCTTCAGGCGTTTGCGGTTTTGATAACTATGATGACCAGTGTTGCCACAAAGATTTTTAATTTTTTACCATTTGAAAATGACGAGCTATGGACCAGCTGCAAAATAATTTTTCCACGTATTTTTATGTAGACAATTATTTTGGCGACGACAGAACTACACCACGACTGGGATTGTGGCCAGCTTAAATTTATTCATATTTTTCGAGCGGCAGATGAGTTCCTCCGCGTTCAAAAAATTCATATCACCATCGTCAAAGCATTTAGATAATGAAGATGAACAATTTACAGCTGTGGTCGTGCTTTTCAATGTGTTCAAACTATAACAATTCACAAATATTTTTAAAACACAACACAAAAAAATCGCTCAGATATTTACAAACATTTAAAAGGTGTTTAACATACAGTCTTTTACACAAAGTATTTATATAACTTAAAACCAAAACATGAATTAAAACATGAAACCAGCAAATGCATCGTCAAACGATAGACGAAATTTACTTTTACAATTTTATAATTGGCTCACATTCGTATTTAATGGCAAATTTGTAATTAGTCCTGTAAAGTTATTTTCTTTCAGCATTGGTTCCAGCAGGTAAAAGTGATCCAAAAACCTGATTTGTGTGACTGTAGGCGCTGTGATCGAGCCGCCATATTGGGAAAAATTGGTGGTTTCTTTAAATTGCTATATTGCGAACATATATTAAAACCCTTATTCTAGAACCCGAATTTTCGTAATTCCTAATTCG
Source organism: Rhagoletis zephyria (assembly GCF_001687245.7). Lineage (NCBI taxonomy): Eukaryota > Metazoa > Arthropoda > Insecta > Diptera > Tephritidae > Rhagoletis > Rhagoletis zephyria. Next base: position 229,635 of record NW_016157390.1, read on the forward strand.
TAGCTACGTTACGAAAAACGCCAAATCGACATGCTGCAACCCTGGCGGAAAAATGTGCAGCATTGCCAGCTATCAGTAGTTTTTCAAAGACAGCTGAATGAAGGAAAACAGAGTGGAAAGGAATTAAAAAAATACTCATCATGTCCATATTAAAATTATGGATTCTAATGCATTTGCAATTATAGCAGCAGAGTAAGAGCGCGTTATGTCAATGGATTCACAAAGTTCTGCGGAGCTGCCGGGCATGGTAACCATGGACACATGGAATTCCTGAGCCACAAGCTATAACTCCTCCTATGCCTGAAGCTCTGGTTCTCAATCCAGTTAATGCAATACCAGCTTCTTCCAAGCCATTGAAAGTATGCATTTTGTTAGGTTCACTAGCTGGTCGCGCTTGCTTCTTCCTTCGGACACGCTTAGGGATTACAAGCCTTACTAGTGAGAATTCTCTTTTTTTGTTGCCGGAGAAGAGGGCGGAAGCCCCACCTCTACTGTGAAAGGTATACAAAAGTGTTGCGGCATTGGGGTTTAAAATTTCTGTGTTGTCAAGTCAAATTTTTACGTCAATTTTTGGGTGTCTTAAGATGCAAATTTTTTGTTTTGTGCAATTGTAAGAAGGTTCAAAGTTCTAAATTTTTATCAGTAATAAGTTAGTATTAAAAACTTAAGAGAAAAGACTTACGTAGGAAAAAAATTACCAAAGTTAAAAAAATTACCAAAGCGGCAACGCTGATAATGACGCGCTGCTAGCAGTTGGCACCGGCGCACACATTGACACAAAACAGCGGCCCACCACGCCAAACATAATATGTAGTATACACACACTTAAATAAGTACGGACATGGATGGATATTTACAACGTGTTTAATATTGCATCTCTTATTTTGAATTTATATATTTATGTATATTTGTATGTATGTATGTACATATATTTGACTTTAAAATTTGCAATTTTTCATAACTAACACGTTTCTATGGGTATTTGAAGTTAAGTTTAAACGAAGAACAAAACCGCGAAAAATATCTTAGAGTTGAATTGGTTGTGAAGGGCGATTGGTACATGCCACACAATGGGGCATAATTAGCAATGCCTGAAAAATTTGGAAACTTTTAATGTGTGCGTAATTTGTATGTTGCAAGGGCCCGCAGTAATGTTAATTTTCAAGATACGCAATTATTTGTAGCCATGCATATAATATGCTTAAGTGTGTATGTAGTGCGTATGTATGTACATACACATGTAACAGTGTCGACTTGTGATTTCGTATTCTTTGACTATTGTATTTGTTGTGTAAGAAATATGTAATGCAGGCACAAGTGCAGCAGCGAACAGCGTATTTTGCTACGAATAATTTGCATTTTCACAGCTGGTTTGAAGGCCGTTTCGGTAATCAAGCGGGCGGGCGGAAGGAATGCAAATTTGCCTATTGTGTCATTTGGTAGGTTTCGCAAGATTTCATCGCTTGTCGGTTGTTTGTTTCTTGTTTTGATTCGTTGTGTTGGATGCAAAGTTTTGTTTTTCAACTTACCTGAAATTTTTTTCAAATGAGCAGCACCCTTTTGTAGATACGGTATGAGTATTTCAAATCCAAGTTCGCTACTTCAGTCTTTCGTTGCTACTGCTGGTATTGCTTGCTTTTCTCCTAAATCCCTTCCTGTTGTTGCTTTTAGCAGCTATTCGTTTCACTTGACTGGTTATTGCACTGTGTTTTTGTATTTTTGTGAGAATTTTATTTAACACTTCTCCACACTGTTAACAAGCATTTTTCTGTTTTTTTCTTTATATTAACGATTTTATTAAATTGTATTACTACACATAAAACCATTTTTGAAATAAAAAATATAAATATAATAACATAGCATTAAAAACTTGAGCACGCATCATTTGATATTGTTATGCACAAAAATCTATATTTTATCATAAAGATATTTATATACACAAGCGCATGTATGTATCTTCAAATATATGCTTGAATGCATACATATCTACCTACATATATAGTCTAGTTATAAACCACACAAGCAAAAATCCGCGGCAGAAATATGTGTTCAGTGGAAAAAAAGCTTTGGAACAAATGAAGAGAGTCAATAAAAGAAATGAGAAAACCACAACGAAATGCACTTATGCATACAAATGCAAAAGTAAGCGCATGATCGGATAAAGTTTCGCATGCAACCAACAGCAGCGTTTGAATAAGAAACTAAAACTCCAAAGCACGCCCTTGTTTCAGATCGCACTGCTTTAAATATGTACGTACAATGTACATATATCGTCGATGTTTTTGCAAAACCGCCCATCGTCCAGTTGCAAAATCCTAAAGCCTAAATCGCTGTTGTGGCAAAAATGAGATTTGGTAACCCTGAACTCCTGAGATTTATGCATAAAAATCTTAAAATCGTTTTTAAAACCAGAGATTTGGTAAATAATAGCTATATAAAATACATCCTGTCAACGCAATGCCTTCAAAGAAAACCCTGTAAAATTTGGGTGTCGCAAGATAGGCGGTTTTGCAAAAACATCGACGATATGTATGTACATATGAACACATTCGTACGTATGTATATATAAATATATATATATATATATAAGTACGTAGAGTATCTGTACATTTGTAGTTGGTGGCTTAGCTTTTGCTGTAAATGCTTGTACATATGTACGTTTGCTGTGCTTGTGTGCGTACGTAGACACTTATCTTGTTGCATACTGCACTGCAGCTGTAAAGTGCAAGCAAAAGGTAAAAAAAACACAAAAAATTGCATACACTACTACGATAAATAGTTTTAACATATATAGACCGTATTTTTGTTGTTGTGTCTTTCCTAATTTTCACCAACTTTTCAATATCTTTGTGCTATCTTTACATTAACTTAATTTTTGCTCAATTTATTCATTTCACTTGGTATTCGAAAGAAAACATTCAAAGTTACTGGCAGTGGAAAATATGCAATTGGCATTACGAAATTCGTTTAAGGAAAATTTTTCAAAACACATAATTTTTAAATTTATTTAAACAATCATATTAGATTTCCGGAAACGCGTACAAATTTACTACATTTTTTCACAATTTTTTCAACATTTATGTATGTATGTATCGCAACTAAGGAAACAAATAAGTTTGTATGTATTTACTCATTTCTTGTTAAGCAATTCACTGGAAACCTAAACACCGCTCAAATAATGTGTACCGTACGCAGTGCTGCTCAAACGCAGACTAAATTGGCCAACAATTGGCCAACTGCCATTTGGCTTGAAAAAATGTTCAGTTGCTTATTATTACCGCCGCTATTGGAAGTTGCTGACACCGAATATCAATGGAGCAAAATTGACTGCTTCCATGCAAATTGATTGGAATTGTTAAGTGCAGCTGATCGCGAGTTAAGTTGAGGTGCGCTGAAATAAGCTACGCATGCGCTGTTTTTAAAATAAATTTCAGCCATAAAAGCGTACAACATTTTTGTCAGCAAATGTAGCTTTTTCTCTAAGCTCTCGCCATATTAGTTGACTTCCTCTCCCAACTAGTTATTAAGCAGTTTTGGTGGTGATTTTGTGTAAGTGCAGCAGTCTGACTTAAGTTTATTTTTATTTGGTATTTCCCTCCGCTGTGTCTCCCATTTTATGCTATTTTTTTGAGATTACTATTTATTATCATTGATTTAGCCGGAGATAACGTGGAATATCAAGCAAATGATATTTTGTTTACAAATCTGATATTGTTAATAGAAGAACATTTCAATGTACACACACAAGCAATATCGACTCCACGTTGAATGGTAAATGCTACATTATTGCTGTCTTTTTTTTACAAATTACTAGCAGACCCGGCGAACTTCCTCCCGCCCAATTTTATTTATTTTTTTTATTGAAATATTTGGTCCAACGTTTCCACCACAATTCACGGTCACGTTTGGATTTGTGGTCGTCAGAAAGCATATCCTACATTAATATTAGTGTTGGGCAGTATCGATACCAAAAGTACTCAGAACTCGATTCTCAAAAGGATCGACAGCACCCGATTTTTAAAAGTATCGATACTGAGTACTTCAAAGAACTCAGTACTCACAAAATAACTCGAAAGTAGTCAGTACTAAAAAATACCCTGTTCCAATAATCGCTTTGATACATGTACTCAGGATCGATTCAAAGTACTCGGTATTAAGTGTCAAATAGACTTAAAATGTACTGAGTTTTATTTGCATTTAACGGTATTCAGAAAGGATTGTACTCAATTTGCAGTTCAATAATTTTCAAGTACAATACTTGTACCCAGTACAGTTAGCAATTCATTTTATATATTAGTTTAAATAAAATTCTACTAGCTTGTGAGATTTCTGCACTAAGGGCCGTTTTCTAATGTAAGCAGTAAAGTTGCCTTTACTAACAGGGCAGTTAAATTGTTCCTCACTTTAAAGTGTTTTCGTTTTCTTATCTTACCGGTAAAAATAAATTTGTTATTCCGTAATTACGGCAGCACAAGAGTGAAACTTCACTACATTCGTCATAAAATTTCAAATGTTGGAAATGCAATATAATCAAATATAGAGAACGAGCAACTGTTAGAAAAAACCAAAACCTTGGTTGAAATATCTAATATATCAGACTCATGAACAAAAACCAAACTAAAATTTGAAGTTGGGTACAAACTTTTAAAGATTGCATCGGGTGAGCAAAAATTTATCAATTCGAGAAATTAATGCGCTGTAGAGAAAACGAAAACTCGTATATCGAGACGATAAAGTGGCCAGTAATCTAAAGGATAGATGAGAAAACGGCCCTAAGTATGAAAATGTTACCAACATGTGTATATTTAAAGAAAGTACTCAGTACTCTGAAAAATACCCGATCCTTAAAAGTATCGATACCAAAGAACTCGATCCTCAAAAATACTCGATACTTCCCAACACTAATTAATATATACTTGTACAGCCCAGCGGTCGGAGTTCGAGTTCATTCAATATTTTTTTATCTTGCTCGTGACATTTTTTAGGTCCATCAGCTCCTGTTGTTCGTCTAGGTCACTAATATTGTTAGGTGGAGTAATATACATTCTGTTAAATAATTTAGTAATTCATAGGAACAGAAGGGAGAATTAGATTTGTATGGGAATTATATTATTATATTATCACACTGTTCCTAAATTAGTTAAAAGTTCACTAAAACGTACGACGAAAATTGAAAATGCAACTTTGTTCATTATAACCTACGTAACCTAAATCCAATTTCACTAAAATCAGCTTATTTTTGCGAAATATTGACATTCAAGAATTGCAAAATTATAAAAATTTCAGAAAAAACTTTTGTTCTCATATTTTTTTTATAATATATATAAGAAGACATGTGCTACTAAACAAGGATTATGATGGTATAATTTTAAGTCCCTAATTTACTGGGGTATAGTCGTTGCGCTGGGTATGTAGTTACAGTTGCATGGCTATACTCAATCCCGACTCTTGCGTCCTCGTTCGCGCACTCTGGGCAAAGTGAGCAACCCATGTGCGAGATGCGGTAACCAATCCGAGTGGAGCCTTGGGTCACGGCAGAAAGAGAGGGAGCTTCGGTGGGGCCACTCCGACTTATTCGGTTTAAGGGCTCACTGAAGTCTGTAGCGTCTGTTCACCAGTAGGTTCGGCTGCAAGCGGGTGACTGCTTGGAGCAAGCGTCTCGCTATATAAACGTGTATTCGGTTGCGAAACCACCTCCGTCCCAGCAATGTGTTGTGCACTGGGCTTGGGACCCGCCACGTAAAAACCACTTCCAGTGAAAAAGCAAGGCAAAGCCTTGACGACCACGGCACACGTTTAAAGGACTACGACGAAGGGAATGCACCTGGAATGTCCGGACCCTTAATGGAAAAGGTGCCTCTGCCCGGCTGGTTGATGTCCCCGTAAGGACAAAAGCTGGCATCACCGCCACCAAGAAATGCGTTGCGGGAAGGGGACTTGTTCTCTTACGAGTGTCCGGATTTTTTCCTTCGACTCATATGGTAACCCTATATATAACATAAATATATGTATAAATATTTTGTTTTTATGTTTTGTTTCTTGGCAACCAAGTAAAATGAATTAACTTAGACATCAGGGGTTTAAATCAATCTTAATTCCTTTATTAAACGTAATTTTAAATTAAAAAATGCAGCGTGTAAAAATATTACCTGAATTTAGGTCAAAGAAACCTGAGGCGCCAGTAAGCTTAAGTCTTCCTCCTCACGTGCTCTTGAATGCAACATGCAAAATTGCCAATTGGAATTAATAACTAGTTTATGTATGTATATGCACTTCACATTTGGCTGTTAAGTAGTTGGCGTTAATTTGGCAATTGTTAGCCCTTTAGCCCTCCAACCCAATGACATAACATACAGGTGTAAGCAATATACCTATTATGATTTAACAAATCAACAGTTGAACAGTAGCTGCTCCACTGCTGTGAACTGGCGGCTGCCCAGACTAGGGTTCAAAATAAAATTAATCACTTTTCCAAATTGAAATTTTTAATCGAATCATGAATTATTGCGCTGACTGTGCTCCATACATTTGTATGTGTGTATAACCGAACCCAAATTCAGCTTAACAAAAACACTGGCCTTCTAGTCGATTGTGGTTACGTTAAAATTTCGTTTGTTTTTATTTACTTAAAATTAATTTACAATACCGGGACAGTTTTGTTTTTGTTATGAATTGAGTGTTTTGTTGATTCTTATTTCGAGCTTCCGGTTTGAGTGTACCTCTGGTTTGCCTGACAACGCTTTTTTCTTGCTGATAGTACTAGGCATTTCCTCCCATACAAAGGAAATTGTTCACCGCACTTTATATTTTTTTTTTGTATACATAATAGGTCCATTCCTTATCTTTTTTGACTAAACTCTGAAAAGTGTCAAAATGCAAGAGCGTAAGCAAATGCGATCACTAAAAGAGTATAACAGGAAAATAGTAAAGCAACATCAAAACTAATGTCAAATAAGAATAGATATGTATCTACAAAACACATTAACACAAGCACGATAAACAATTACTATATCTATCAATTATTTTTTGCCTCCTTCCATTTAAAATTTTTTTTTTTAGTTTTCAGATTCGTGTATTCTTTAATTTCCGTTAATTTAAATTCAGTTGAGTTTGACGTTTTTCAATATTTTCACAGCAAAAATTCTTCTGACTAAATCTGGCTACTTCGAACTATTTCTGACTATTTCTGGGAGATAAGGAACGCAGCTAATATGTATTTATTTGTTGAATCTTTCTTTCGAAACTAACAATAAGTTTTAAAACCCTACAAACTACCATTAAATTTAAAATTTTTGCCGCAATGCTTAGATTATTATTTTTTACATATATATATATGTTTATTGCGGTTGTTGCGGCTGTCGGAATGGACAAGCTTCCGAGCAGCAGGATCGTGGATATCGTGCTGGGAAGGTGTCTGAAGGGACGAGTTCCAGAGCCGCATTACCTAGGCGAGTGTAAAGGACAAGTTTCCACGTCGCCCCTTCACTTGTCTATATTTAAGTAATTACAATCCAGTAGGCTGTGCTCGGTCGGAAAGGACAAGTTTCCGAGCCGCACCGACACTGGTGTTGGGAAAGGACGAGTTTCAGAGCCGAAATTGATATATTGCGGATATCGAAATTTATTATATTGCGCGTTATTTGATAATATCGGAAAAATCCTTTGCTTTTAGTCTTCTTGTATATCTCGGGCTAAGAAGATCACTCGCTAGTCGATTTGGATGGTTCATTAACCTTGCTGAGTAACTGGTGCTTAGCCCTTGCATGTCCTCATGCACCGTATTTACTAGAGCTGTCAAACTATCGCCGATACTATCGATAGTATCGATAGTCTGATCACTTGAAATAACTATCGATAGTTTTAATACTATCGCCACTATCGTTTCATTGATAGCGTATTCTCTTTCATGGCTCAAAGAGAACAAAAATTGGCAGCATTATTTCATGAACGAACGAATAAAGATCACCCAGGACGGTGTGCGAGAAAAAATATTTTTATTTTTTTTTGTGCAGTGCGTAATTTTTTCGCCGCCATGTGAATGAAACGGAATGAAACAATCTGTGCGAATGAAACAACCTAATAAAAAATGACGTTACCAACTATTATTTTCTTTCTCAAATGCAATTACAAATACGCGGTTGCCGTGCTGGGTGATCTGTTAAGTGGTTCATGGCATTATTTCTAAAAGCGCTATTTTTTATTTTAAGCGTGGAAATAGCAGAGGTTATATTGCCGTCTTAGACCGAGCAATGCAGTATATTTCAAAAGACTGTCAAATTGAGAAATTGCAGAAAGCTGTTGCATGAGCAGTGGCACCTTGCATGTAAAGTGTCTTTCGAAAGTTTTTTTTTTCCCTGAAAGGCGAATTGTAGCGAGAATTTCTGAAATCGCTTTTTGACTGTTTACACGAATGAATTTCTAGCAATATTTCTCGATATTTAAATGCAACCGTGAACCGCTAAAATAAACAAATTTATAAAAGCAAGATAACGAAAAATAAATGGATTTAGAAAAACATTTGAAATGGGTCGATACTATCGATAGTATCGATAGTCACCCTTAAGACTATCGTAAAACATCGATGGACTTGACTATCGATAGTTTGACAGCTCTAGTATTTACATTAAGATCTTTGTGGATATTCGTATGGCGCGTAAAATTTTCGACGGCAGTCTTTGAAGTATGTGCCCCAAAGCCCGATTCCAAATGCCCAACATGGTTTCATCATCATATTAAAAAGCAACATTTTGTTATATAGGCTTAATTTAGATTTGTGTTCTATAACCCATTGAAGGCTTGCTTGTTTGTGTTTCGCTTGACGCTAGATGCTTTTTCCAGGTAAGTCTTCTATCTAGTGTCATCCCAAGGTACTTTACACTATCTTTTTGTGGTATAGCCCCGCTGTTTATTTTTAGTGGTGGACAAGTTTCTTTCTTCAAAGTAAATGTTGTCTGAGCACACTTGCTCTCGTTAACCTTTATCCTCCAAGAACCTAGCCATAGCTCTATCTTTTTCAAATATATGCACGACTGTGCTGTTAAAATCAACCATAACTTATGCCGTATTAACAAATGGGCACCCGACAATGCACAAACTCTTAACCCTAAGTAGCGGCAAGTGCTTGTTATCTATAGAAAGCCCCTTGACATTTCGACCCTTCCAAAAATCATGCTTGGTGGCATGTGTATCAATTATGTAGAGACGGTCAAAAATCTTGGAATCATCTTCAAGAAAATATTAACTTGGGATAGTCAGATAAATGTAGTCGTATGTAAACTCTACTGGCTCTGATCTACGCAACACTAAATCCCTCAACGAATTCGCATTTTAATCGTTATTGTATGGCTGTGAAATTTTCGCTACTTGTGGTTATGCGTGCAAACCCAAGCTTAATGTGCTGTTTAATAATAAGGGGATTCCCTTAAACTCGTAAAGTCTTAAAATATGTAAAACTCGTAAGTTTGCGAGGCTTTTATGGGAACGCCCTCTTTGTGAAAATGTGTAAATAGGTGCGTAAAGTGACTGTTTGACAGATCAACCAGGATTTTGTGAAACAGTTTTTGTTTCGTTGTATTTTCCCTAACAGCCCGCCATCTTGTCTCTATCACTTTTGGCTAAGATAGCATTAAAAATGGCGAAAATCCGCAGAAAGCCCATGTTAGTACAGTTAGTGGATGAAATTCACTATTTTCTCTCACATATTATTACTTTTCATTTGTTTTCAATATTATATAATAAATTTTAGTAAAAAATTGTCCGCTCCTCGGCAACACTGCAGTTTACGAGGTCATTTGCGCATCAAATTTGCCTCGTAATTTTACGAGGGGCTCGTAATTAGAGCTCCATACAAATTTTGATAGTTCTTTTACGAGGCTCGTAAATTTGCAAGCTTTGCGAGGTTTACGGGGCTTTTACAAGTTTAAGGGAAGACCCGTAATATTATTCGTTTTGCGTTCGGAATCAAGACAAGATACCACATTTCCCATCGTGCTGAGTCAATCTATTCCATGTCCCTGGATAAGTTTCTTCAGTTCAGATCCCTCTTCCTTTTGAATAAAGTCTACTACTCGAAAGTACTAGGGTATTTTGCCCTCAGAATAACTGCCAAGAAATCTGTGAGAAACTCTAAACTACTCGCTGCTGGATACAAAATACTGACGTCAGAAAGGCAGTTATTGGTGCAGATGACTCGACTTTGGAATACTCTTTCCCCAAAATTTTATATCAATAAATAACTAGCATGATACCTTAAGGTCCGCAGGTATATTGGCACTAAGTCAGATATGTTAATTTATAAGTATATATATTGTTTTCTTTTGTATGTTTTTACTTATAAATAAATAATGGTTCCACATCGTTTGCGTTGCGCCCGATCGCAGTATGGCGGCATCTTTTTTCTCTGCAGCTTCTTGTAATTCCTCATCGTTCCATTTTTTGTTTCGGGCTCGCTGAAATCCAAATACTTCTACGGCGGCGGTACTTAATGAGCGGGAAATGTGGTTCCACTCAAGGCGTATTTAACAAGGTGGTGTTAACCGTACACTAACAAATTATACGCAGATATCCATACTGTAATTGGTATGAGTTACAACAAACACATCATTTTGAAGTAATGCCCTCCACGCCGAAAAACTCAGCTATCACCCCAACACCACCTTGATAACTACACCTTGATTGGAACCACATATCCCGCTCATTAAGTACCGCCACCGAAGAAGTAGTTGGATTTCAGCGAAAAAAGATGCCGCCATGCTGCAGTGGAACTGCTTGCCTATGCCGGTTTTCGTGCTCTCAGAAAGCAGGTGTGAGAATCGCGTAGCGAATAAATTTGCCGCCTTTGATTGCAGTTTTTCGACTTAAGTTTCCTTTGCATTCTTAGGCGCACATTTAGTGGTTCGAGTCGATGTTTGGCCCACGGAGGGTACGTACGTCTAAAACACTGGAAGCGTGCCTTCCTTCTATCAGAACATGATCGACTTGGTTTCTCGTTTTTCGATCTGGAGACAGCCATGTAGCTTGATGGATCTTTTTATACTAGAACCTACTTAGTACTATACTATAATAAGCACCATGTTTCGAGCCCCGGCGAAGTTTATTAGCCTCAGCCCGTTATCGAGGCTTTCGCTATGGAGCTATAGCTACCGATTCAGCAGTCCTGTAGTCATTCCCCCGTACAGCAGGGGATATTCAATTGATCTGACATTAATGTGATTAATTATCCGTATTGCTCTTCTTAGCCACATAACCAAAAATAAATACAAATAAAAAGTTCTTTTTCTCAAAAAAATATCAGCAAAAATGCAAAAATGTATCAAATGAATCACGTACTTTTTTATTATTTAGTGAAAAAACTAAGAAAATTTATATTGAAACTAATTTTTTTGGGACGTATAATTTGCCTTTATTTTATTTCTGCTTTACAAAAGCAAAAGAAATTTGTACATACATACATACGAACTTCACGTTACATACTTACGCATTTATACGTATGTTTATACAGCGGTTGAAATAATTATAGCCGCACCAAATTTTGACAAGTTTTAACATATTATTTTTTTGTTATTTAATTTTGGTTATTTTTGTACAATATTTAAAAAATTCAACAACCTTTCGTAAAAATTTCTAATTTTTTAATTAGATTTTCTAGAAAGATTATGAGTATGCAGTTTTGTAGCCCAAGGAATTCTAGTAGAACAGAGTTTAAGTTTCAAATTGCTAAAAATTACGGTTAATTTTTAGATTTTTTTTTTTTGCCAGGATGTTACGGGCTTCTTCCATATAAAAATAAATTGTGTGTATTCGTTATATGGAAGCAAATGGGACAAAAAAAACTCTTAAAAATCAACCCGATTTTTTGGAATTCGATACTTGTACTTTGTTCTACTAGAATTCCATGTGCTACAAAGCTGCAAAGCTGCATACCCAGAGTCTTTCTAGGAAATCTAATTAAGAAAGTTAGAAATTTTCATGAAAGTTTGTTGAATTGTTGAAAAAAACATAACCAAAATTAAGCAACAACAAAAATAATTTATTAAAACTTGTCAAAATGTGGTCCGGATACAATTATTTCGACCACTGTACTTATACAATGAATAAAAAAAAAAGTCTTACATTTAATGACAACGTATAATTTTCCTTTTTAAAGCGAGATCTTGAAGTAAACAAGGGGGAAAAATTGGGCATGAAGAGTTCTATCGAGCCGCATTTTTGGTTTGTCCATAGCTAAACGGCTGGTATTCTTGACTTATGCTAAAAATTTCACTTCACATTTGACATCAGTAATGAAAATGGATTGTCAATCACCTGACACCAAAATTTGGCGACAGTCTTTTACATGCCGTGCGATATCTACATTTGGTCTGTTTTTATGAACTTGATTGAACAGCTGTTAGTTGCGGCAGTTTTTGATGTCAGTAATTTTGACATAACAGTGGTATTCACTACATCAAGCAAGTGGACTGGCATTCTGGCAAAATAGCAGATTAGCCCAAGAAATGCATTAGATACAGTTTTTAGACTATAAAACAGCTGAAATTTTACTTAATTTTTATGAATTTTTTAGAGCTTCTTGTACAGACGCACTTTCCGGGTTGCCTCCACAGTAGAGTCACAAATACCCGAATCATAGGCAACCATGATGACATTCCAGCGAATATCATAACCGAGGAGAACATAAAGCATGCTATTAGCAGCTTCCAACCGTTTAAATCTCCGGGACCAGACGGCATTATTCCCGCTGACCTACAGCATACAGCAGGAATGATTGCACCCATACTCGTACCAGTCTTTGAAGCAGTGTTACGAATGAATTATATACCCCACAAATGGGAGGAGGTAAGAGTAGTTTTCATTCCCAAGGCAGGGAAAACTACACACACGAGACCAAAAGACTTCAGACCAATTAGTCTGTCGTCTTTCCTGTTGAAATCTCTAGAGAGAATAATAGATGGGCACATTAGAGACAAGGTGGGCAGCAAACTTTCGGCAGCCCAGCATGCCTACAACAAAGGGAGATCAGTCGAAACAACACTCCATTCTTTAGTGCACACAATTGAAAGATCACTTTATTACAAAGAATACACCCTCGCGGCCTTCCTGGACATCGAGGGTGCTTTCAACAATGTATCTCCTGCAGCGATTATCTCATCTCTGATAAATCTGGGAGTAAGCAATTCACTAACCTCATTTATTGAACGAATGTTAATCGGCCGAGAAATAAGCGCAGGATTAGGTGAATCAGTAATAAAAAGGTTCACCGTCAGGGGTACACCCCAGGGGGGAGTAATATCACCGCTCCTGTGGAATATAGCAGTAGACAGCCTTCTTCGGGAACTTGAAGACATTGGCGGTCAGATAATTGCATACGCCGACGATATTGTAATAGCTATCTCGGGTAAACATCTCTCAACATTGACAGATCTGATCCAAAGATCCCTCAATAAACTATCCCTGTGGTGTAATAGGCGAGGACTGGGAGTGAATCCTGAAAAAACAGACCTTGTGCTGTTCACCAGGAAGCACAAGATACCTGATCTCGGGAACATAACCCTAGAGGGCAACACCCTCGCAATAAAGGAAGAGACCAAATATCTAGGTCTCATAGTAGATAGGAAACTAAACTGGGGGCCCAACGTTGCAGATAGAGTGCGCAAAGCAACAGTGGCACTATATTCCTGCAGCAGAGCAATAGGGAAAAAATGGGGGATGGAACCCAAAATAATACACTGGCTATACACGGCGGTGGTTAGGCCAATTCTCTATCACGGTATAGTGGTATGGTGGAACACCCTTGGGAAAGGGGTAAACTTCAAAAAAATGGACAAGGTTCAAAGGCTTGCGTCCACACTCATAACTGGTGCGATGATAACAACACCATCCAAGGCACTGTATGCCCTACTGAATTTTCTTCCGGTGGACCTACATGCCAAACAAGTCGCAAGTGGCGCGGCAATTCGAATGAATATTCTAAATAAGTGGTCAAATACCAGTTATGGTCACGGTAGAATATTAACGGAGGTTCCGGGGCTACCCGGATTGGTGGACTATGCACTTCCGGAACCTGCACCCGCTACAGCGTTCGCGACCCTCCTACCCTCAAGGGAAGAGTGGAAGCATGACGTTGTAAGTAGTGGAGAGTCCATCCATGTATACACAGATGGCTCAAAGCTCGAGGGTAGGGTTGGAGGAGGTGTATATTCCCATCACCTGGGAATCTCCCTCAGCTTTCGTCTCCCGGACCACTGTAGCGTTTTTCAGGCTGAACTGATGGCAATCGCCAGGGCCACGAAACTGGTAAAGTGTGATATGATACCCCAAGTTGATATCTACATCTTCACTGACAGCCAGGCGGCAATAAAGTCCCTCACGAAGCAGTCGACAACCTCCATGGTAGCCATGAAATGCCGCGCATCTCTTAACGAGATGGCTGAGTCATTTCGCCCAAAGGTAATATGGGTTCCGGGACACTGCGGCATAGAGGGGAATTGTAAGGCCGACGAACTGGCGCGACTTGGCACGAAACTTCCTTTTGAGGATATAAATGACGAAATAGGAATACCCTTGCAAACTTGTAAGCTACTTATCTCCGAGAGGCTCACTAAAGTAGCGAACGAAAGGTGGCAGGACGAAATCACCTGCAAAACTGCCAAACAATTATGGCCGGTGCTCAGCGCCAACCGCACTGGCCTACTACTGAGTCTAAATAAGTCCAATATTAGATTATTAGTATCCGTCATAACAGGACACTGCCTAATTGGCAAGCACGCCTATCGACTTGGCCTACGCTCACATGACTTCTGTAGAAGTTGTCAAGATGAAGAAGAGGAGGAAACGATTCTCCACCTGTTGTGCCAATGCCCTGCTCTATCTAGACGAAGACTCTCCACTCTCGGTAGGCAATTCTTCGACAACTTGGAGGACCTTAGATGCGTCGAAATCAGGGATCTTCTAAAATTCATTCAAAGGTCAAAATGGTTTTAGGAGGGATTGGGAGTTGCTGACCCAACATGCGGCATCACAATGGGCCCTGAGCCTAAGTGTGTCTTATTGACGACCCCGACAACCTACCTACCTACCTATGAATTTTTTTTGTATAACTAGGATGTGTAACTCTTTAATTCGATAAATACATTTCAATTTTTCATTTCCTTGTATATTTTTAGTAAATTCGATTCAAAAATATCGATTTTTATATACGATACATCGATATTTATCAATGAAAACATCGACGAAATTCGACATACATATGTATATGTGTTACTGCCGCCTCTAAATTGGAGCGCTAAGCGTTGCGTTTCCCAATACCAACGAGTGCCAGCGCGCGCTATACCAAAAACAACACGGAGTAATTTTTGCCATTTTCTCATTTCCTCTCCTTTTCATTCTCGTTTCCTCTTTCACTTTTTTGTTCTTTCTCTTTCTTTCCGTCTTCTGCAGGTAGTCAGGTCCAATGACATCGTAATGTTAATGAAACCACTTTTTCTCTATATGTTTGGAACATTTTGGTTACTAGGAAGCGTGGCCCTGTACTAAATAGTCCCACATTTTGCAGGGTACCTATTTATAAACATTTGCAAACTCTTATCTAGGCATGTATAGTATGTATGTACTTATCGTCGTTTAAAGTACAAAACCGCTTATCAACAAAATGCAAAACCGCTTATGTGTGGTAGCATAAATTATTTTCTAGAGAGTAAAACCACTCATATTTCAAACTGGTTCTCTGTTTTATAAAGCAATCGCATTTCTGGCTAGGCTGGTCGCAGGGATAAGGCTTGAGCCAAGAGCTTCTGTGAGCAAATCCAATTTTTGGCAAAAAATGTCAGTTACACGGTTTTGCAGAACGACGACTCACGATTTTGTACTTTAAACGACGTTATGTATATACATTAAGGTGGTCCTTAAATGCAGGAAGCAAATTTTTACATCAGAATTGCTAAGCCGCAATCCCTACCTCGATGCTACTATAAACGAAGATATCACATATAAATTTTGGTCGAGATTGGAGACGGTTCTGGCGTGTCGCACAGGGGGCAAAGTTCAGATTATCCATTGAAGACATCTTAACCGCCTCTAATCGGGAACAAAATTTGTGTGTGATATCTTCGACTTTAGTAGTATCGTTTTGGGTGTTAAAAAAAAAAAATAGTTTTAATTTATTGAGTCTCCGTAGAGGAATCGTTCAGATTGGCCCCTGTGCGACACGCCTTACCCGTCTTCAATCGGGACTAAAATTTATATGTGATATCTGTGACCGTGGTATTACCGATTGAGGGGTGAGACTGAAAAGGTCGTTCAATTGATTTTTTAAGGACCACCCCAATATACATATATGTTTGCTAGTCAGGGCGGCAAATGCGCGAGAAGGGCAAATGCTAGGAACTATTTGATTTTCAAGCCGCGTATTGCGCATGCGTCTGCGAATGTTTATATAAGAAGTGATTTTTCGCCATAACAAAGTTATGGTTAAATGTGAGCTAAAGCTTGGCTTATAAGCAAATAAGTGCGATTTGGTTGTGCCAAGCATAATAGTCGATTTAACTTACTTTACCGGTTTCAAAGTGGTGAAGGTAGTTTGCACTATTTACGAATATAGAGCAATGCATAACAGGTAATGTAAAAATGCTTTTATTTTTGGACGTATGTAAACACTTTGATAAGAAAGAAAGAGCACGAAATATAAGCTCTGCTCTTACTCATAGAAAATCGCGGGCTAATATGGTTTGTATTTTTGCGATTAGCACCCGTTTCGAAGCTGATTTCGTTTGATTGAATTGTTAGTTGGTAAAAATGTCGCTGTCGCCTTATGCTGCTATTTGAGGTTTTTTTGAAGTAAGTGGTTTATACACGAGTTGCTTTGCCGTCACGGTGACACATTCTAATTTAATTCTAAGACCAAAATTTGCTGCTTCCAACCTTAAATCTGGTCAAACTTGTTTCAGTTGTCAGTATACACTATAAAATGATGTTTAGCACACATTGGTGTAAATTTTGCCCTGGTGCTTGGTTTTGTTACAATTCTTGTTTGTAAATCTTGGCCCAACTCGTTAGGTTCTTTGGCATTACCGCATAAGCTTGCATGACTTTCAATTCAATGTTGACTTCGTTGGCCTGCCGGTTATTGGCTGCGTTGTAAATCAGTTTCGCTTTTTGCTGTTTGACTTTTAATATTTATTTTATACATAGTAGATGCCTAGTGTATTTTGTAGATGTATTTGTTGTGATTGATTATAATCGCAAACAATCACTTAAGGCCTTGGCAAGTGTGCAATTTTGTGTGCACAAGCATTATGTAACCCAAACATGGAGTACTTCTATGAATATTTGTTAATAGAGCCAAGTACATGTTTCTTATCCAATAATAAGATAGATGCAGGCGACCTTTTCAACGCATTTGGCAATCGAAATGATTATGAAACTTAATGCCAACGATTGAGAAGTCTCCGATAATCATCTGAAATTAATATTTAGATGACTTTTTAAATAATTTCTGTGAAAAAAATCTCGGCTGTTAAATCACTAGAGATGTTAAAAATACTTGTAAAAATATATTCAAATACAAAACAAACAAATACGTCGTGAAATCTGATTACTTAGTATTGCTCGTAGAGTCCCCAGAACAACTACAGGTAATTACTAGTTCGTTATACACTTATTGCAATCAATGGGCATTAAAAGTGAACCTAAACAAGTAAAAAATTATAATTTTTCGGAGAGGAGGTAGAATTCCCTGCCCGTGGAATTGGGGTTCTGGTAACGAGATTATTGAAGCCGTCAACGAATACAACTATTTAGGCGTGCTTCTTACTTTTCATCTCCCTTTTAATAAGCCCTTAGACGCAAAGTTGGTACAAGCTAAGAATGTCATTAAAGCGATTTGGCTGAGACACATTAACCATATTCGTATCTGTTTGATACAGAAGATGAAAATTTTTGATGCAGCCGCCAGATCAATCATGGTTATTACGCTCAAGTGTAGGGAGTAAAAGAACACGATCAAGTAGAAAAACTCCTAAGATTCTTTCCGAAAAAAAAACGTAGTTCCCTAAACGTATTTTTCAAAATTCAATTATGCGATAATACACGAACAGCAATTCATTTTTATATATAAATATTATGAAACTTGGTTTCCAGGAATTCTCGAGCTGACTGATAACGAATATGATATTAAATTTTTAATATTCAAAATGGCGGATCTAATATGGGGACGACTTCTTTCAAAATAATAATAATGGGGGTCTTGATAAAATGATAAAATTATCATTTTGATAAATGAACTGTCAAACTTTGTATGGAAATCTATTTAACCAAAGTTTACCACTTTATTTTTGGAGGATAAACGTATAAATTTTAGCAAAATTCAACCCTGAGAGACTGCCAAGTGGTCGATTTTGCTACGAGCACATTAAAATACAAATGAACACAATATACGAGGTAAGAATAAGACGTAACTAGCCATATAAGTTAAATAATAGACAATTTTATGCAATTATTTACCAGGGTGCTTTCATGAAAGAATGTGGATAAACTGATAAATTTATCAATTTATCCTTTTACTAACCGGCCACGGAATGTATGCATATGTACCTATGTACATTTACGTATTTGGAGAAATAAATCATATGTCATCATGTACTTCGTTTATTATATACATAAAAAATCTTGTCTAATCCGTTCAGTAGCGTGGTTAAAATATCTCGCTTTTCCTTTATACTATGTATAGAAGATAGTAATTTTAAATAGGTGGCAACCCCATTCAAAAAACTTGAAAAATTTTGTACATGCGAAGGCCATGCACTTTCATTTGGTAGCTTATTTTTTATCCAACGAACGGTGAAGATCTAATAGTTTTTAAACAGGTGGCAACCTATTCAGAAAAATAATACATTATTACACATCCAGAGGCTAAGTAGTTTCGTTTGACAGTGACGGTACAGAACTGATGCCTACGCTTATTATGATTGAATAGGGACATTTTATTTACAGGTGGAAACCCTATTAAAAAAAATGTATTAGTGCTTTTCTAGAGGCAAATCCCTTTAATTTGACATCTCATCTTTTGTAATCCAACGAACGGTACGGATCTTATAGTTTTTTAGACAGGTGGCAACCCTATTAAAATACTAAATAAAAAAAATCCTCTCCTGTCGATACAGAGTAAATTAGAGAAAATCTCGTCAAAATCCGTTCGGTGGTTTTCGAGATTACCGCGTACAAAGAATCTCGATTTTCCTTTATACTGTGTATAGATACGGTGACCATCCGTTCTGTTTTTTGCAGGACCGTACTGTTTTTCAAAGGTCGGTCCTGCGTAGTTTTTCAAACCTAAAAAACCTGAAAATGTACTGATTTTTTCCAAGTGTCCCGCATTTTATTCGTTATTTTAAAATTATCGGACAATGGATGGATTTTTTCAAAAAAGTGTTTTTTGGTACTTTTCGTAGCTTTTCTTCAATATCTCATGAAAAAATCTCCCAATCAACGTAAGCGACTTACAGCTCGAAGGGTACTGATGTGCCTCTTACCAAAATATATAACTTGTGGCGACTTCAGTGAAAATTATTAGTGCTACAGGCGACCATTTGCATTTTGTCGTCAAAGTCGAAAAAAGTGAGAGTTTCAATCAAATACGCAGTTTTATTTGATTATTTTTTTCATTAGTTTAAAAATTCGATAAATAATATATATCATTACAGTAAATTTTTAGCCAAAGATAATGAAAATCGGATTAGAAATGTAGATGCTATGAAGCGCAATCTGCACAAATTATATATTTTTGTAAAGGGCACATAAATACCTTTGTAACTCGTTGTTTACGTCGACTCATAAGGTCGATTTTTGACAAATAACTGCGAAAAGTGCCAAAAAACAAAAAACAAAAAAAGGGTATTGTTTTCGTTTTGAATGACTCAAAATTTGCCTATAAAATAATCTTTTAAAGATTTTCACTTTTCGTGTAAGCTATTGTTAACCGACTTCCAAAAAAGGAGGAGGTTATCAGTTCGTCGGAATATTTTTTTTTTTTTTTTTATGTATGTTACCGCATAACTTTGCACCACGTCAACCGATTCCAATATTTTTTTTTGCAACGGAAAGGTAGTATCTCAGAGGTGGTCCCATACTAAATTGGTTTAGATCATTGGATCATGAAATATATAGATATATATATATATTTTTTAAGTCGGTTTTTTTTTGCTAAAAATTACTTGTAATTATAATGTATTTTACTATACTTTTATAAATATTCATGCAAAACAAGATTAATATCGATGAAGAAAACGTGATTCGTTTTTAAAGTTTAAAATGTATTAAGAATTTAGAATCATAAATACTCTTTTGATATTTTATACTACGTAAATATATGTAGGCATATTTTTGAAAAATTGTCCTTCATTTTGAATCCATATTTATGGTCACCGTATGTTTAGATCACTTTAGATGAGGACCCTTAATATAAAATATTGGTATGAAAACTCCGTTAAAAGTCAAAACTCTCGTGTTACATTCTGGACTGGTTTGTCAAGAATATATTAAAGAGATGTACATATGTGTGGTTTAAATAATTTTGGTTTCCTATTTTTGTCATCGTAATTAGTCGGTTTGTGACACCGGAAACGTCTGGATACCAAGTTTTACTATAATCCATAATTCGAAAAAAATTACTCCGCCATTTTGATTTTTGAAAATAAAATATAAATTTCGTGATCAGTGACCCCCAAAATGCCTAGAAATCATGTTTCATAACATTCTATACCTAATTAAAAAAAAGTCGTCATATTGAATGCGTCATTTTGAATTTTGAAAACTAATATCATATTCGTAACAAATCACTTCGAGAACCCCTATATACTAAATTTCATTGAAGTCAGTCAAATACATATGAAGTAAACATATTTATACTACTAGATTCTCGATTCGTCCCAGTATGCGGCTTCTGAAAAAGATGCTCTATTTAACGAAGGGGGAAACGGGGGGACGAGTTCTTGATGTTTTTCTCTTGGTAATTTGTTGGATTTTCGAACTATTGTAGAGAAATTGCTGTACTCGTTGGACCTTTTCTTATAACTGTAACTAATGTAAAAATTTCAAAACGTTTTCAATTAAAAAGGCATTTTATAAAATATGTATTAAGACCATTCTACAAAAAACTATGTATTTAGCCAAAAATAAAGTACTTACCAGACCCCTCACTATCCATGTCGACAAATCTGTTATTTATAGATGAGAATTAAAAGACAAGCGAAGTTATTTTATCACCCATTAAAAGAAAAATATTTTAATTCGACGAACGAAAGAAAAGCCAACTTTGCGCTTGTGCTAAGCGTTGCGTTAAAGGTCAAAATTTCTATGGTATAGTGTGGACTGGTATACAAAGAGTATTTTAAAGTTATGTGCGGTTTTTTGTATTTTTGTCGTCGTAATTAGTCACTTTGCCTTTATGTGCGCTGTTCAGCAAAAATCTTTATTTGTGTTTTCGTATTCTCCAGCAAAAAATATCCAGTAACTTCCCAGCAACCAAATTTCGGAGAGTAAGCCAATATTTACTCCCAATGAGTGAAATATGCAAGGAAGTACGAAGACGCAAAAGTAGCAAGAAGTTGCTAGTTTTATGAACAGCTGATTAATTTGTTATTTTCCGATGCAATTTTCGAAGAAAACTAGTATTTCCCATCTTATTATATATTCAAATTGGTTTATTTTGTCAATTGCAGCTCTAAACGCACCACAAACAATTATTTTGTTAATGTGAATTAGATTAAGTATCATGCCATCAGCTGTTTTTCTTACTAGCAAATAGTTGCTAATAAAAATTTATCCAGTAAAAATCCAGTAAAACTTGCAAAGTTAAGCTGTAATTTTTGCTCTCTCAATTTGCTCTCTTTTGCTAGTTTCTTGCAAGTTTTTGCGTACAAAAACGACATCCAGTAAAATTAGTACTGGATTTACTGGATAGTGCGTACGCGAACAGGGCTACTGAGTGGTAGTAAGCTCCTCTAAACACCTGGGCTGCAGCGGCCGCTAGAGTAAACTTTTGGGGGTTTCAAAAAGATCGAGACGATGTTGAGTGGAATGGAAGAAGCAATTTGCGAAACATTAACGAAATTGCAACTAATTTTTGAGTTTTGTTTCCAAACCAAATTCTTCCCAAACGCATTTCCTTCTCACCTTCTCAGAGGAATCAATTAAAACCAATAAACAGTCGAAATAAAAGGGTATATATAGTATAGTAGAAATACAATATGCCCCTTTTGAACTTAGACTACTAGATTAAAACACTGTATAGGTTATGCACTCGTTAAATGTTCTAATAATTTACAAAATTTTTAAGCTATAAAAAGGATGACTTAAACTGATTATAACTTTTTTAATGTTATTCCTAACATTCGCATTCGCACATCCGTGTTCGCATTCGTATCATTTAATGCGAATGCGAATGTTGAATGCGAAAGTGCAAAATGAAGCGAATCATTCGCATAACGAATGCGAATGCAAATATTCGCAACATCCCTGGTCATCCATTGGTCCTGACTTATAGGAACAGACCTGCGAGTCACAAGGAAAGGTAAAAAGGGTCCAATCGCACGGTTTTGGTGGAAAATTCACTCCTACTCTGTGGGATATAACTTTCGCCTTAAATCGTTCCTGCAGAATAACCAATGTGGCGTTCGCATTGTCACAAGTAGCAATGCATAGTGTCTGATTTGATGATTTAATTCTGTACTTCGAAGACTGATGAGAATAGATTATTGAAATTTGATGCGTTGGTTGGTTTGGAAATCTTCTCCAGGTCGCTTAATTTTGTGGTCAAATTTTCGATCGTGTTTCCGGTCGAGGCCTGTTTTAGAATCACACTAAGTAAAATACGTCTCGCTTTTTTCTTCGGGTCCTTACATGGATCCCGCATTGCTCGCGTTGCGCTTAATCGTTGCGTGACCCTATAGGCGGCATCTTTTGTTTCTGCAGTGGCGTGATTTTCCTCATCGTATCTACCAGTTGTTCTTTCGGTCTCGCTGGCTAGCTCTAACGGCAGCGGCACGTAATGAGCGGAAAACGTGTTGCTCGATACGCAGGTTTGTTGAAGAGTGCTCTCTGAGAGCAGGTGTGAGAATCGAGTAGCGAATATGTAGCCCGCCTGCTGTGATTGCAACTTTGAACAGTTTTTGCCTCTCAGACGCTAGTCGATTATTGCCCTCGGATTGTACGTACATTCAAAACTTTGTAAGCGTGACTTCCGTCTATCATAACACAATCAACTTGAATAATTTTTTTATGATGGAACCTGATGCAGCAGACTAACATGCTTCGGGCTCCGACGAAGTCGATCAGCCTCAGCCCGTTATGGAACATTTTGTCATGGAGGCTGGATTTTTCGAGGGTGGGACCAAAGTTCCCTTCCTTGTCCATCACCTAAGTGCTCTCCATCGCATTTTTTGTATGGCGATGTCAGTTTCAGTCTTCGCGAGGACATCAACCAGCCGGGCAGGGGCACCGTCCGCCTATTTCTGCCGCGTATGGCAGGGACGTCTCCATCCGGCTCCACTTCGGCTAAGTGAAAACCTGTAACAGAGGGATCTACCTAACACTGGGGTTTCGACATAACTTTCAAGAGGTAAATTTTTTATGCAAATTTCCAATTTAACTTGCAATGCTTTTTTGAAGCTTACATAGGTTGAGCCTGGAGTTGAAATAGCCAAATATCAAGAATGATGATAAGAAATGAATATTAAATGATAAATTGGATGGGAAAAATGTTGTGAAGATTACCTATTTACATAAATACATTTATATATATATGTTAATATCAATGCACAAAACCCATATGAAGCCGTGTTTTATTTTATTTATTTATTATTATTATTATCAACAAACAGGACGCTTACAGACTATATGACAAATATATTCATAGAATAAGGGAAACCCTTATGACAAGTGCCTTATGAGTAAATTCTTAAAAGTAAACTTTGAGTAAGAAAAATCGAAGTCTAAAGATGCAGAATAAGCATTTAATTGGGAGAGAGTCCTCCTTAAAGGAGCATTCATACCATAAACAGTTTAAACAACACCCACAAAAAACAATTCATTAAAACGAAGAATACGTGAGGGAACATAAAAACGAATTTTCATAAGGAGGTGTGAGCAATCTATAGAGCCTGCAATTATATCAAAGACAATGCACATCGATAACAGAGTACGCCTGGACTCTAAGGGCATGAGATTTATCAACAAACAACGAGAACGATATGACGGAATAGGGTCTACAAATTTCAACGGACGCAAAGCAAAGCGTATAAAAGCCCTCTGAACAGACTCCAATGTATTCACATGAACTGTATCAAAAGGTCTCCAAACAAATACCGCGTATTCTAACCTCGACCGAAACTTACTCAATAAGAAAGTAAGACATTTTTTTCTTTTCATCTGAACAATTTAATTTTTCCGGATTTTTAACATATCTTTTTCTATCTATCTTTCGCTCAAATTGATTACATAATTACTTTGTTTCGATTTTTCAGCTTACTTGTTTTGAAGTCAAGTTTATATGCATGTGCTTCATTTTGGATTGGTTTAAATTGTTGCACCAAAAACAGCTTTAATATTTAGAATAGGCTTGTTTCGCCGACTAGTTTGATGATTTTTATATTATGATGCTTCTGATTTAATTGCATACATTACTGATTACTTGAAAATATCTGAAAATAAAATAAAAAATATCATTTTATTTCTTCTAACGCAGGCATTAAAAGGATTAAGGAAACTTACTCAATAAGAAAGTAAGACATTTTTTTCTTTTCATCTGAACAATTTAATTTTTCCGGATTTTTAACATATCTTTTTCGACATCGCTATTCATCCGGAGAAGTAAAATTCAAATTAGCACTCAAGCGACTTCTGAATTGGGCAAATTTTCCCAATGACAAAAAAAATACGGACGAATAACGAATCAATAATAATCCGGATGTTCCGTAACAATAAAAAATAAGTATTCGTCCGGAAGTTCCGGATGATTAGGGACAGCCATTTAATTTACATACACATGTACTTACTTAAATACACATGTCCTAAAAACAGTGAAACCTCTCCTAACGGACACCTCTATTAGACGGACATCTCCCTTGGGCGGACATTTTTTCCTATACCAAGGTTTAAGTATAAATTTCGGAACAAATTACTCTCTCTTAAGCGGACACTCTATTGGCCGGACGCGGACAGTTATTTTGCATAAAATTGACACAAAAACTCTATTGGGCGGACGCGAACCTCTTATCAACGGACATTAAGATTTCTTTTCATAACAAATCAAACAAAAACCTCCGTTGAGCGGACGCGAACTCCTCATAGGCGGACTACTAAATGGAAAAAGGGGACTTCCCGCACAAAATGTGATTGTTATGCACACATTTAGTTTGGTTTGCGCAGTGGTTAAGGTTCGTTATTTGAATTGTCAGAAACCCTTGGAGACTGATAAAAACATGAAAACTATTGATGAAAAAGGTACTGACACTGAAAAAAATTAAAAATAAAACTTACGTCAATCGACAATTTCCCCGTTTTTTATGTAATGAATCTATGGTTTTATGTAGTTTATGGACTAAAATGTAATATTTATTTTTATTTTGTTATTACTTAATATGTACTTACGCACATAAATGAAATGTGCACTTTTTAAAAAATACCAGATTTTTGTTTGAACGATGTAATATCAATATCTTTTATTCAAATAAGAAATAGTGACTATTCAATTAATTAAAACATTAAAAAGTTCTAAAACATTAAGCGGACACCTCTCTTGGGCGGACAAAAAATGACTGACGGTGAGTGTCCGCCCAAGGGAGGTTTCACTGTATATACATTCAAATTCGCTAACTTCAATTTCTCATTTTAATAAAGGAAAACAAATATTTAGTTCAATGTTATCATATTAGTTTTTATTTAGAACAGGGGCTTTTGAATGTACTCTAAAATGGAGACAAGAGCCAAAATATAGATGAAATAACGCCCGCGGGCTTTATTTCACTTTTTAGGAAATGAAGCCGGCGGGCGATATTGCCATATCGAAAAGGAAATGATGCCCAGCTGCAAAAGGAGGCAATAAAGCTCGCGGGCTTAATTTCTTTTCCGAAAAGGCAATAAGGCCCGCGGGATTTGTTTATTTTTTTTAGGAAATAAAGCCTTATCATAACTATCTAGATCCAATAAGTTTTTTCTATTTCCAGTAAGTTTTTTCTATTTACTTTTTTATTACTTAATTTTCATTATTTTTTTATTATCCATATGTTCATTCTATAACAAAAACTTAGTCCAAAAATCTGGTTTGTCCGGTGTCATAAACATACTTAAGTATATACATAAAGGAATATATAATATTTTTTTTTTTATATTTATTACTTTTGATGCAACCGTTAAGCCTTCGGCAATAAAAATAAAACATATGTGCATCGTAGATATGAATGCATTTTATAATTATAGTAAACTATTTTCTATGACACGCTCACTGCATCACACTAGCCTATAAAAAAATCCAAAGCTAGGCGAAAAATCTTACTAGCAGTGCTATTATTTACCTGCTGCGTCAGTCTCACTGGTTCCATCAGTGCATCGAAATCAGAATACCGCAGTATATACCATTCGGCCGCAAAGTATATAATCAAAGTAATAATGCCGAACTTGAGGTATAACTTGAAAATTTCTAATATATGCCCGAAAAGAATTTGCAAACCTTCCATGACGAAATCGAAAATAAGGTCAAGCACCAATTCCTACAAAGCGTCAATAGGTTGTGTCTCCTCCGGTTCAAGCTCAGGCTGTGCGAAATGTTGAAACTTTGTTCTTTGAGGCTTCGTTTGAATTCGCTATATCACTATGAATGTACTTTATTTGTCTTACTGGCTCCAGATTTACTAATTTTGACTGCGCTGCTATACAAACTTACATATTTATGTATATAAATTTATATGTATTTCTCTTCCATAATTATGTGGATATGTTTGCTATTTTTTATATACGAAGAGGTGAAGAAAGGACAATTTAAGGTTTTTTCGTTGCTAAATCTTCCAATCGGCGAAAAAAGGTTCGAGGTAAGGGTGTTTATAACTGAAAATTTTTAATCGGTTTAGTGCTTCGTTGACTAAATACGCTCGTCTTTTTGACGTTGCCCAGTATCTCTTCGCTCAAATTGATTATGCAATTACTTTGTTTCGATTTTTCAGCTTACTTGTTTTGAAGTCAAGTTTATAAGCATGCGCTTCATTTTGCATTGTTTAAATTGTTGCACCAAAAACAGGTTTAATATTTAGAATATGCTTGTTTCGCCGACTAGTTTGATGATTTTTATATTATGATGCTTCTGATTTAATTGCATACATTACTGATTACTTGAAAATATCTGAAAATAAAATAAAACATATCATTTTATTTCTTCTAACGCATGCATTAAAAGGATTGGAACTAAATACTTATATACAAAGGTAGCGCTGAGTGCATCGATATTTTTTGGGTCTTTTTTGACTAATATTTTCGAACGCTGTGAGCTTTCGAACCCACTATAGCACTATAGGCCAAATAGTCTCTTATTCTGTGCAAAACTAAAATTTAGAAAATGTCCTAATAAGCAAATTTGGGCTGTGCTCATGTTTGAAATACACTTAAACATCTAAAAATGCATTTTGGTTTTTAAAAGTATAAAGCACGTACTAAGAATACTCAGAAGAGAACCATTTTTCCACACCACTCTGAAAATTAAGTTAATACTTAATTAAAATGAAATTTGAGATGAAACAATATAATATATTTATATCGTCCTATACCTTTTCTCAAAACACATTTTGATTTTGGATATTTTCACTGATATTAAGTACACAAAAATATCAAAAAAAATTTGGACTTTATCGTAGCCTTTAAAACTCGGGCCAAGGTAAAGTAAAATGAAATAAAACAAATGGACATTTTACGCTTTTATCAACTTGAAATGTTATGTGTCTATACCACCATTTATACTATAAAAATAGCAAAGATATTTATGGCAAAGTCTCGATATCAACCTCGTTGCAGATATCATATCAAAGACATACATTTAGAATACTCTAGATGTCGCCCCGCCAGAAGAAGTTAAATATTGCGCCTAAAAATATGCACTATATACGCTACAGAGGAAATGGACGACATGTCATTTCTTTAAATGATATTAATTCCTGCTGTATGCTGGTATGTACATATTATGGCTGATGATACCCGGGTACCCGGGAACCCGATTACCTGGGCATTACCCGGGGCTTTTATTACCAGTGCAGCCGGATATTACCCGATTTGCCCGGGTACCCGGGTAATATACATATGCTGATGCCGGTTAAACGAAAAACACCCGGGTAAAGCGACATAAAGCTTCTTGTATACTCTTTTTGGTGAGGATAAATATTTTTTCAGTGAGAAAATTTTTTTTCATAATTTTTTTGAGTAGACGAAGACAAGAAAAATAAATTAAAACATTAGTTTCTGTACTTAAATTCAAACTTTTACTTCTTGTAAATGCATATACATGCATGCATGTGTACATATGTATGTATGTATGTATGTATGCATATTTTAAAGAATATTAAATATTAATATTTTTAAACAGGGACCGAGAACAAAATGTATGATCGAATCTAAATGTCGGTCTCGTAGTTTTGTTCTCAAGAACGCGTAAAAACCAAAACCAAAATGAGAGCAAAAGTGGCGAGAACGTTCTCATTGGTAATTATATAAGAACAAAACCCTGTAGAGCAAAGATGCGAACAATACTTTCGGGAACATTTCTAAGAGAACAAAATGCTAACAAATTTCTCCTGAACGTTTTGGCAAAGAAAAAAATACGGGAATTAAATTCTAAGAAACTTTCATTCGAAGAACAATTTGGGGGCTAAAGTCCCAGGAAATTTCTTACAGAGAACGAAAAAGGAACAAATCTTTTCTGAAGTTTGAATATTAAAGTTAATTAAAAAAGAACTGAANAACGTTCTCATTGGGAATTATATAAGAACTAAACCCTGTGGAACGTTCCCAGAGAGAACAAAATGCGAACAATACTTTCGGGAACATTTCTAAGAAACAAAATGCTAACAAATTTCTCCTGAACGTTTTGGCAAAGANTATGTATGTATGTATGTATGCATATTTTAAAGAATATTAAATATTAATATTTTTAAACAGGGACCGAGAACAAAATGTATGATCGAATCTAAATGTCGGTCTCGTAGTTTTGTTCTCAAGAACGCGTAAAAACCAAAACCAAAATGAGAGCAAAAGTGGCGAGAACGTTCTCATTGGTAATTATATAAGAACAAAACCCTGTAGAGCAAAGATGCGAACAATACTTTCGGGAACATTTCTAAGAGAACAAAATGCTAACAAATTTCTCCTGAACGTTTTGGCAAAGAAAAAAATACGGGAATTAAATTCTAAGAAACTTTCATTCGAAGAACAATTTGGGGGCTAAAGTCCCAGGAAATTTCTTACAGAGAACGAAAAAGGAACAAATCTTTTCTGAAGTTTGAATATTAAAGTTAATTAAAAAAGAACTGAAAAATAATTATGCAAGTAAAGTTAACGAAAGACTTAAGACACGAACTTTTCTTTCACAGAAAAATAAAAATTGTTCTATAAATGGACAGTTCACCATAATGATAAACGATCTGGAAGTTGAAATGATCGAACTTTCCTCTGGCTTAGACATCCGTGGATCTCGCTCGTTTTCCTCCGCACACGCAGACGCCCCTCTCATTCTTAACGTTAAGTTTTCATAACTTTTGTTCTCGCCTTGTTCTCTAGCAGGATGTTGCCCAGACTTTTGCTCCCTTTTTCTTTTGTGTTTCATTTTTCGCGTTGTGTCTTTCGGCTCACCCTGGTGTTGATTTGGGGGTAGTGCACTAAATTTTGAGTGCACTAGGCATTTCACTAGCAGTAAATATATTGGGAGAAATTATATTTTTCACTATTTGTCACCAGCTTAGTGATAGTGGAAAATTTTGACATGTCCCATTTCTCTTTTCCTTTTCACATCATCCTTACATGTACTCCCGAAAACAGAGATATTTGAAGTTTTATAAAATGAATAAATTATATGATTTTTCTAGTTACCAAAACCCCTCGAAAAGCGCAACAAAACAACTAACCTACCAAAGCCTTATTTTAAGAAATGAAACTACCAATTTTGGTTCAATTGGACCGAAACGGCAACACTGTATTCAACATGCCTTGGCCGTAAGGGAGAGCAACACGTAACAGCTAATTCAAAGTAATAAAAAAAGAAGTTTCATTCAACTTGAATAAAGTTTCATTGAATCTAAAAAAGGTCTAATTTAATTTGAATAAAGTTTCACGGAATCTGAAAAAAGTTTCATTTAATTTGAAAAAGGTTTCGCTTAACATGAAAAAGCTTTCATTTAATTTGAAAAGGGTTTCGCTTAATTTGAAAATGGTTTCATTTAAACTGAAAATGCTATACAAATTACATAAAGAGAAGTCCCTTTTTTGTAACAGGTTATCTTGCGATCCGGCTTTTATGAAATTTTGTTTATAAATAGCTTTCAGCAATCACCATGTCAAGGGGAAAAAAATTACTTTACGGAAGGTGAACCAGGGAACGATACTTATATTCGAAAAATTCTTATTTATGGTCCGATTTGCTTGAAATTTGGTACGTAGGTAACCTTTTTCCTATATTAGCATATACAGTGCAATCCGGACTCAACGGGACCGCGTCAAATTGTTTATCATAACCGAGTGTCCATATTATTAGAATATAATACTTTGAAATAATAAAGAAATAATGTAAATGTATAAATACAAAATCATATACTTTTGATTCATTCATTTTTCTTAAAGTGAAAAAAAAACACAGATCGAAACCCAACGAACTGTCACGAAGCTGATTTTCTATTTTGACAGATTTCGGTGAACCAATTAACTTTGTTTAAGTATATACACATTTTCAGTCGCAGAGACGGTTGCCTCTCTTTACTGAATTTAGGGAATTACCGAACTTTGTTTATTGCAGAGACTATTTTTTTTAGTTTTAGAAAAACATTATTTTGGGCGGGACGTAGTTCGCCGGGTCTGCTAGTATTTTATGAAAACGAAATTATTATTATTTTTTCAACTCCCTACAGTTTAATACTTTTTCAGTCGTAAAACTATTGCAAGTACCTTTAGATACTAATATACGTCCAACGTTTACGCCAGCAATTCACGTTCACGTTTGGTTTTGTGGTCGACAGATCTTTCATTGCCGTCTTAAATAACCTGACGAAAGCGTTATACCGGGAGGAAGTCCTTGCGCCTCGATAGTGAATCGGCCTTGAATCTGTATAGTATAGTTGGTTGCAATTTCTGCACTGGCGAGTATCATTGGTCCACATTCTGTTTAGTCATCGTAAAGCAAGGACCGCAATGGTTCTGATGGTTGATTTAAAGGGGGTAATTTGACTTAGATCCATGGTGCCTCGGAATCGACGAGTTTTAGCAATAACTCGACTCCAGCGCCACTAAAAATTATCATTATAATCGTTTCGGTCATTTAGGAGGAGTTAAGCCACCAGAATAAGTCTTTTACATACTGAGACTCGTGGGCATTTTTTCCCATACAAAAAAGCTCCTACGCATTCGTTATACGGAGAAACTGCGCAACATCATCAGCGGAAATGGGGTGAACTATAAAACTGCATACTCAAAATTTGGTGCCATTTGATGCAAAATGAACTATTCGATATGTATGGGTGATGCCATGCTCCCTTAAAGTATCGAAAGTCTACAGTAGATGGCCAAAATTAAAAAAAAAAAAAATACGCTGGGGGCCGCGGAGCCCACTTTGGGAAAGCCTGGCCTAGGGTATTGCCTTGCAATAGTAATCGATGAAATACACTGCAAGTGGTCGGTAATTGACGGAGTTTATCAGGTAGCTACCGATTCATCAGTCCTGTAGTCGCTCCCCCATACTGCAGGGATATTTTAGGAAATATGGATCCTTATGAGTTGTTAGGGACTTAAACATATTTTCAATGAAACCTTTTCTTCTTTTCTTTGGCAAAAACTACAAAACTCCCTGCTGAAGTCTAGAAAAAGAAGTCTGATGAGGAGATGTGGTGATCTCCGAAATAGTGCTATAACTTCTACCGCTTAGACTTTGTTGCTTTTTCAATTTTTCCTAATAAAAAATCGTGGTACAAAGCTCAATAAAAATATTAAAAATACAAAAAATCTACTTTAATCCAATGATCTTACTCATTTCCACTCATTTAAATTTAATATTGTTTTTTTATGAAACAAACTAAACCATAAATATAATATGTACATACGCATGTAGATACAGACATATGTAAACGCATCTGCTTAAATTCCAACAAAAAATCACAAAACGAACATTTAGGATTTTAATTTGGTATTGAGAAACTCATTGTCTCCAAAGAAGAACTAGTTGTACGAGAAAATTTAAAAATAAAAGCCTCGAAACCGGTCGGAAATTGCCAGAAATACTTGCAGATCGCAAAACGCTGAAGTCGATTACCTTCAGACTGGCACCGGCAATGCGTCTTGTCGCTGGCACATATTTTATTTTTCTTTTTTTCTTATATTAATTTATTCATCGAAATCAGTTGATAAATAAGAGCAAGAAGTAAGTAATGAAAAATCGAAAATAATGATATTTTAAACCATCGCACTTACTAGCTCCACAATATGTGCTATAAAATTATATCATTGTAAACTAATGCGGTTTTCCAATATAATTTTTTTTTCAAAATCTGCAATCTGTAAGCAATGGGCTTGGTCAAAAATTCGAAAATGGTTAGTAAACAAGTTTCTTGTTCAAGTCTCGCTTTCGGAAATGAGCGTGGAAAGAGTAAGGTCTTTTATTCGAGAACAAGGTCATTCTATAGGAAAACGGAACCTTCGTTACACAAATGGGCTGTTCAGGATCTTGTGCATAAGCACTTGCATTTTCATATGTGGGGCATTTGTAAATTCAAACAATAAAATTCACGCGGCTGCCACGGCAAAAATTTGCAAATGCCATTTCGACTGCAAATCAAAGACCATTTCCACAACATCCTGAACAGCCCTAATGTATTCTACGATCGCTTAACGATCATCTGCCACACGAATCATTCGTCCGTGGGTACTTTGTAATTCGTTTTCGTCTGGCAACACGAAAACAGCTGATCATTACCTTGCTTTCGTCTAGTTTGTAATTTTCTAACACGAAAAGGGCACAAAAGAGAGACGATAATCGTAAGAACAGTAAAAAATTTATAAAACAAAATAAGTATACCTAATCAATATAACAAATAATAATATTTTAGTTTTCACCACTTAAAAAACACAATTTTAGGTGCTGATTCAAGAGATGGACCAAAAAGCGGATGTTGAAAGAGGAGTGCCAGAGTTTGGTTCTGACCGAGCCGGGGCTCAGAAGCGATGGGGCGGGATAATAGAAGAAGGTAAGCTTATACTTGGTAGTAAAAATTCTGAATAATCTAGTAACATAACTAAAAATACGATTTCTTTATTTTTCTTCAGATATGGGCTGACCTCAAAAGCCACACAAAAAGGATATTGCGCACTTTAAGTTAGCTTTACGACAATCTCGACCATGCTATATAAAGAAAGGATTCTTTAGCGTTAAAACGACGTTAAGATGAAGTCTGTACGATAAGCAGAACCCGAGATATAACGATTTGAAGAAGTACATGATAAGCCAGATCATATCTCCGAAGAAAAAAATTAAAAAAAAATCCTCAAAAATCCCGGAATTTACGGGATTTGTAATTTGCAATGGTAGCAATAATCGAATGCCTTATGTTGATCAGTTTTCGCGATATTTCATTTGTTTATTTAATATTTAATATTTTTTTATATATGTCTAGCTAACACATAACACCTTGCGACAGGCAATCTGGGTTAAATATGTATAAGCAGTAAATTTGCGTTTTTAGCTTTTCTCGGTGACGTCAGGATTTTTTAAAAAGACTATGAAAATTTATTAGTATGAGCAATTCAGAGTATGGTTTAAAAAATTTAAAGCAATCTACTTAGGAAAACAGTATGGGTATGAAATTAAAGAGAAAATTCTGTAAACAAAGGACAGATTAAATTTGTAGGTGCATAAGGTATTGAAAATATCCTTAAAAATTGTATTCTTGAATATCCTTGCAATATTTATTTTGAAAAAGATGTATGTTAAGGACTAATATAAACTCGACAACGGCCTCGAATATAGTCCTCCTAACTTTATTAGCTTAAAAAATAAAATTGATTAAAAGGGCATTTCAATACCTGTTCGTTCTTGTGAACTCAAAAAATGTTAATTTTTTTAAATCCTACAGAATTTTTTCATTCATTTGGTACTGGTTTTGGTTATTCTACGTTGCGCTGAGTTTTTTAAATAGTTTTTTAAAATGTATCATATCTTTAAAAACGCAGTTTTACTATATTTGGCCCATAGTGTTTGAGTATATTACAGGAGGGTAAAGTGCAAGTTTCAAGTGACTAAGAGTAACGTTGATATTTTATTTTTGTTTTCGCTAGACCCGAAATTTCAAGGCCACGAAAAAAATTTAAGTCTAGATTTGGCATCGAAAAGTCTGGCAACACCGATTGGCACATTGCCTCTGCTAATTTGAATTAAAACGCTACACATGCGCAGTTGGGCAGTAAGCGTGAACACATTCACTACCGGTTTGATTGAAGAAATATTGGTGTCCTAATAGGCACCGATCACGTAGTTAAAATTTGTGTCACTTTTAAGTTAACTAAAGGTGTGGAAAGAGTTCAAGAGGAATTATGCATTCGCACAAAAAATTACATACATACATATGTATGTACATGTGTACATAAAACTTCATAAGTTCATTAGCTCATAGTTAGTTGTTGTATTCAGTCCAGGTGAATTTGAGCTCAACACGGACCACCCACACAATGAACCGATCTTTATGTTACACATTTTTTGCTTGCATACAAATCTTTTTATGGTCATAGGTTTGCAGTATACGGATTTGTAAATTGTGTTGAAAATTCAAATGCTTGTGCACAAATAATTAGTACCGGTGCATTCCAAAATCTCAAAATACAATGCAAAGTCTCTTTTATTTCTAAACCTCGGCAGATTGTAATACCAAATGTGAGCAACCACTGTTAGAAGATAATTTCACTGGATCACAATTTTTACATAAGTTGCGTTCCCTAACTGGCAAGAAGTTGCAAGAATTTACAGGATTTTGCCAGAAAGCGTTCCCGTACTCAGTTCTCTGGCTGCTTTTGCCTTTTGACAGTTTTACAGATTTTAACCCAGAAAAGTTGGGGAACGCAACTATAGTTTGGCTTTTGTTCTCCAGACGCTACTATCCATTCTTTTTTTTTAAGCTGAATAGCGGTAAATTGCAAATATCGCGAAAACATATCTATAGAAAAAAATAATAAACTCGATTTCGGAATCACCGAGCAATTCTGCATAGGAATTTGATAGTGACATCGAAATGAAATTTTTGCTGTAAACCAGTGCTTTCAACCAGGTCACGCAAGTAATACTCTTTCTTTTAGTACGGTTTAGAACAGGAATGCGCAGAGAGAGCTTTTACTCTAAACGCGCCTATACAAAATGTATTGAAAGCTAAAAGAGCTTTACCCGCGGGCATGGCAGTGCCCATCAGTGGTTTAGAAATAAAAGCTATTGATGGTTTGGATTTTGACATTTTGGAATGCACCCTATGTATGATATACATGTACGTACATAAATCATGCATGTGAATCCATATGTACAAAGTCGGGCGTTCATTTGCACTGCTTTACTTGATTAGTTCTTCGAAATTACTGTAATGATATTACTTTCTAACACAATTAATACAACACCGGGTAAACAACGTAATTAATTTGAGAAATAAGAAAATTCGTTTAACTTATTTTTGTTTACATAAGTGTTTTTCAATTATTAAGAAATTCTCCAATATCCAAACAACTCTAATAAATATTTCTTACTTCCCTTGCGCTTTAGGAGAGCCACTCTATCAACCGATTTTGGATGTCATGCTTTGGCAACTGGAAAGTTTTTATCAAACGCCACGTACTCCAGCTGAGCATACTTGTTGCTGAGCTCAGAGAGCATTACTTGGAGTCTTGTTAACAAAAGCTTGCATATATAGCATGTTACTTCCCTGTGTGCATACTAGCGTTCGGACTTTACTCCGATCGGAGTAGATTTATTCCAGTCTTTGAAAAGTTTTAAGATCTACTTCGTTCTGGTCTTGTTGGGGCCATTTCTCGGCAGCTAACTTACAATTTTCAGTAAAGAATTCAAAGCATGTAAATTAAAAATGCAGATACTGATTAAAGCAAACTCACTTAACCCGCGGTTACTCTCGCGAGGTGCACCATAAATTATAATATAATTAAATAGGGATGTAAAAAAATATCGATGTATCGAGCAGCATCGATGGTCGTGGCTTCAAACATCGATGTTTGTCACTGTTTTTATGAATCCCATGGTGAAACAAATACAGATATTCTCTGCGCTTTGAGCGACCAATAATTATTTTTGGATTTTAAAATAAAAAATAGGGGTATACTTTTTTCGATATAGAACAATCTTAGGGGTGAGAGCATTAAGATTCCGACTTTACTTATTTTGGGCCACTCTAATGTACATAGGTATGTATGTATGTAGAAATATCGGTTAAAACATCGACGTTTTAATACGATACATCTAACTACCATCGATGTAATTTTTCGAAACATCGATTCTTCAAACATCGATAGTCTCATTGTGATTTACAGCCCTACCCACTACCTATAATTTTGGCGTTATTAGTTTTCTACTTGTATTTGAACCGCGCCTGTTCTAATAACTGAGTGCATTGACCCCCTTTATCAGCTGGTACACGCTGGTTGTTTCCGCACATTTGGTTTAGAAAAAAATTGCTTTAAAATTGGCTTGGAGTGTATGCGACACCCCACGAGTAACCGCGTATAAAAAATATTTCGAAATGGTCCAGAAACATTTTTAAATATCGGTGAATACATATTTAGAAACAAATCGCTTTTTTATATGTTAAATGGATGTTCATTTTCATTTAAATTTAGATATGAATATTTATCAAAAATATATGTAGAAAAGCCACATGTCCAATATATCCAGAGATTGCTGTCAATTAGAAATAATTTGTCGTTTTGCTAAAATTACGTGTGGTTACTTTATTTTTTGTTAAAAACATTAAACATCCCACCAAAAATTACCTTATTACCTTAATTCAAATGGAATTCAACTTTTTAAATAGGTGGCTACATGTAGTTAAGAAATATAGCCTTTTCAAATCCTTTTCGATTGTTACCCATCTTTTAATAACTCATTTAACTTATTAAATAATTTTCATTTAATTTTATGACAGGTGACAAACCCTTTCAAAAAATTAAACCTTATTGCACATCTACAGGTCCAACTCTTTAACTTGATACCTAACTTTTTGAAAATCGAACGAACGATGTCGATTTGATAGCATTAACGATGAAGGAAAAGCTGATTTTATGCATCACTTTTGTTTTCTCCTTCGAAAGTTATGAAACCGTACGTTTAAATTATTAAATAATTAAATTTTTTTCTTTCCAATATTAGTTACTATTTGTTAAAATTTTTATTAAAACAAATTTTTTTTGGAGTACTGTCGGGACACCCTGCGTTTAGGTTTATTCCAAAATGTTTACTCTACTATCCATATATGTACATTATATATATATATGTAACATTTGCTTCATGAAGAGCCTCCGCGTGTAGCTAAAAACTAATTGCCTATAGAGGCCTCCTGGCGGCAACTCTTTTATTTTATAGGGAAATTTCGGTCAGCATTTTTTAGTGGATAAATTAGTAATAGTAATAATAATAGTTTGGCGGAGCTTCGCCTCCGATTTTTGGCGTGCGCCTTGATGTTGTCACACAAAGCGGAGCGACCTACAGTTTTACGCCGACTCCGAACGGCGATTTTATTTTTATAAGAAGCTGTTTTTCATGGCAGAAATACACTCGGAGGTTTGCCATATTCTGCCGAGGGGCGACCGCTGTTAAGAAAAAATAAAATGCAAATATCCCACGGAAATTGTATTTTACTCCTGTTTTTCGAGTGTTTTACAGCACGATTCTGTGCATTTGATAAATTGAAAATTTGTATAATTCATGATACAAAAAACAAGGTAGTTCCATTGCCACTTTTTCGTTGCCATATTAGCGACCTGACAAACAGCAGATTGTGACATTTCGTGCTACCATACCCAATATCTAAAATCCTTCAAATTTTCTTATTATTTTTTTGTCGATTTAAAAATCTTTGTTCTTAAGCATAGTATTTTATTCCTGTTTCAAGTGAAAAAGCTGTTAAATTGCGTATACAATTTTTATTTATTATTTATTCTATTTAAACATTTTAAATAGTGTGAAAGCTGACAGTTTATAGAATTCATTAGCGGCAAAAACAAAGGGGCGTCAAGTGGTTAAACCTTACCCAAGCCGATCTTAAAACTTGCGACGCAATTTCAGCTTATGCCTGTCGGTCTTGGCAAGAATGTAATCCTTCAAGGTTTAGCTTAACATGGTTCTAGGGATACACCCTGTGATCATGTTACTTTACAGAAGGTGTCGCGCCCGTTTTTCTGTACGTATTTCCATTGGAAAAATGCCTCATCTCAGTATTCTAGGTAAATGCTTCCAGAGGTATCTATGCGTCACCAGAATTTTAGTTTATATGGCGTATACCGCCAGCTCTCGTAGCTGGCTACGAGATCATTTTCATATACCCCCATTTTTCATAGGTTTGGGATTGATTTCATTTACCTCTATTCCAAGTTCTACGGTGGCACGCTGCATTTTCCAATAAACCCATATTTTTCCATGAGCTTCATTCATTGACTTCATATATATATATCCATATCATGTTCCAGGACTCTGCCACAAATACTTCCAGAGATATGCACTATGAAAAATTCGATTTGTATGGGAGGTTCCACACCCCCTTTAGATATCGGTTTTGTTTTAGCCCATAACTATTCTTGGAAAATTTGTGTCCGAAATTTCAAAAAAATGGGTACAGCCGGTATGGGCATTGTGACTCCTCAAGCGAACTGAACTAATGATTGCAAAAAATGAAAACAAACGTCGTAGTTGACCAAAAAATAATATTAGACTTCATTCTCTCAACTTCTCAGAATGTAGAAAAGCTAACAAATATATAATAAGATCGGATATATTAAAACAGCCTCCAAAACATTTACCAAAAGACGTCTCTGAACTACACAATCAGTTTGATTGAAAATTTGTTTTTATCTAATTATTGTATACTTTACTTTTTGGTGTGTCAAAATTTCATTTGAAACTAATATGTGATGCTGGAAAAATTTCACGCCCATGGGTCCCAAAGTAAATTCCAGTTGCTGTTAAACGGACAAAGACAATATGTATTAAATAACACATGGAAATGTGTAATTTCAGTGTCTGAATTATATCAGAATCATCGTATCCGATATAGAAAACTACATTGTGATATAATCAGATGACATGAGGATACTAAGAAAATTTTAAAATACGTTCACTAAAATTGTATTAATATTAATATAATGCTTTGGCAAGTTGTTATCGAATTTAATGTAAAATTTAAACGTTTTTAAGATAAGATATTAATTTTTTTTTAAGATAAATATTAATACAACTATTTTATTTATAATCCCAAATTTAGGATATAAAATCTTCCGCACCAAAAAACTTACAATTGGGTAATGCCGCTTCGAATTTTTCACAATTGAGCAAATT
Organism: Rhagoletis zephyria; assembly: GCF_001687245.7. Classification (NCBI taxonomy): domain Eukaryota; kingdom Metazoa; phylum Arthropoda; class Insecta; order Diptera; family Tephritidae; genus Rhagoletis; species Rhagoletis zephyria. Next base: position 269,446 of record NW_016157390.1, read on the forward strand.
GTCAAAAATCTGCTTTTTAATCAAAAAGTTGTTTATCTTCTTTTTTGTATCATGGTATAATTTGTAAATTTTTTATTATTTATCAATAATCTAGCACAGAAATCGAAATCTCTTTTCTTGATAAATTATCAGGATTGAAAATCACATTGACAAGCGTTAACAAATTAAAATTTCATATGAAAATTATAAATTTTGTATATTAAACAATTTGTTTCTATCATTTAAATGCTGCATGTGTAGGCGTTTAAACCTGCGACACACTGAATTATAAGCGATATCTCTACCCACGATTGAGAGAATATTCCTCCTGTCTTAACGAATTTGACAGAATCGTTGTTTGCATGACGTCACACTGGTGCAACTTGTTTACGTTTTCCTTGCAACATTTTTTCTTCTTCTTCCATTCTTGCTCACGTTTTGGCATTTCTCCCTCGCAATTGCACCAGTGGGACGTCACACAAAAGTAATTCTCAAAAATCCTCTCTGATCGGCGCAATCTTGTATTCTATCATTCTTGATCTCTACCTACCTACGGCAGTCAAACGCCTTTTTGCTTTTAAATTGACATTTTTTATACATACATATGTGGCAATGAAATCAATTACACTCATGTGGAAATCAGTTCCCCTCATGTGGAAATCGTATTGACACAGAATGCGATGGTAACTTTTATTTGATAAAATTTCTTTACAAATAATTTAATAATAATAATCAACAGAATTGGGCGGTTAGTCTTGAGTCGAGTTTCAGTAGCCCGAGCACTGGTTAGTATATCACTTATTATACTTATGCATGCACATACATACATAACTACTATACATCTACTTGTATGCATGCATATTGTATGTACATATGATTGATGGAAAATGAGTGTGCATTGTGCCATTTTCGGCCCTTTCGGATTGATTTTCGGCACTATTTCTATCGGATCCGCAATTAAAAATATTTTTTTTTTTTAATTTGATCGTGATTGATGTGCTTAAACTGATAAATATTATAAACAGAAGCCGAAATATTTCTTACTAAAAAAATTTTTGCAGAAAATGTAATTAAAAATGCTTTGAAATTTAAAGTTGAATTTTGCCAAGATTTAAAAAAGAGCACCTTGATACTGCAATTTTAAAAGCCGTTACTGCTTTCGCGCCAAAGGCAGTAAGCTCTGGTGATACGAATAACATTGACTTCGATATAAAAAAAGTACTGCGTTATATTATGTACAAATAATGATCTCAGTGAAAATTAACAAATTTACTAAATTATAATTTACCCTGAATTCCAAAATGTAAATATACAAGGAATCAGGCCTTCTCATTTTCTAGACCACAGCATATGGAACTGTCCAATATCCGCAACAATGCCTGAATGCTAGTTACGAGTAAGTTTGCACAAGCTGGACATTGTGACTGATGCTCTATATTTTTAAAATTCGTAATTCAGGGTTAGTGATTGAGCGATGATTTTTGTTTATACGTAATTTTTTTTTTTAAACTAGACATACTTTCGGCTATGCAGTTTTATAATTCATTTAATTCGCGTTGATTTTTGAGACATTTTTTCGTTGAAGGTGTTGCACTTTTTCTTCCCTACACCTGGCACATTGACCTGCATTTAGGCACATTTTTCCGGAGAAATTCGGCCCAATTTTAAATTGTGATTTTCCATCACTGGTATAATATACATATTTATGTACGTAAATTTAGTTGAGAATGAGAGCAAATAATGGACGCGCTCTTTGACCAATATACTCAGTATAAAATATATATATATTATGCTGTGATCAGTGATCCCCTGTTTCTTTTTCAAGTTCATATGTACCTACATATGTATGTATGTATGATCTTTACACATAGCACAACAAAACCCAAAAGCTTTGTTTTTACTGTTATTAGGCCTAAAATTATGCTGTAAAACTTAAATAGTGGTTCCCATTTATTGCACGAATTTATAATGCATTTGTTAAGAAGATTTTTGGCCAAGTAGGAGTTATAGGTAGTTGATAATTATATTTTTTTTGGGGATAACTGAATTGACCTGAAAACTATACCTTTTTCAACAAAAAAAAAAAATAATCTTCCGAAAAAAATCAAACTACATATCAGTGTAGATTTTGTGAGAACATTCGTACCTTATACGGTACTTTTTCATACAAATGAATTTTGATTGAATAATTTCTTTTTTTCAGTAGTAATTGTATCAATATAAAATTTTAACATTTTTATTTTTAAAAATCGTCTCTGTATATGATCACTTATAGCGACCATACTTATGTGAAATAAAGGACATTTTTTCACAATAATTTGACCCTACTAACAACAAATTAAAATAAAAGTGAAAGCTCTCATAGCCGGACGCTGTAATAAGCGGCGATCTTCTTTAAGAAGACACATTCTTGGGAATGAAAATTTTTATTTTTTTTTTTTTTTCAATACAAAATGCTCTCCCATACATGGACTTCCCGATAAACGGACGCGGACACTCAAAAATATCCAGTTATGAAAAAAATATCCCATAAGCGGACGCGAAGCTCTAAGAGGTGGTCAATTTTATTTTATTTTGTCAGTCAGATGTTGACTCTTGCGCTTGTGGATATCGTCGGTGATACTGCAAAGTGTTCTGTCACTTGTTACCTCTGGTGCTTTATTGATCTGTTATCTGTATCTGATCGCTTCTGGCAATTATTCGTTAGCTTTCAGGTGGTCCCAGGTTCGAATTCCGTCAGAAGCAATACATTAAAATTATTTATTCACATTGAAATAATTTCAAAATCTTAAATTTGTTTTTTGTTTGGTATCCTGTAACTATGAAAAAGTTTCTGCGAAGTTCATAATAAAATAGTTTTCAACGAAAAATTGACTCAGACAAATTTCAGGAAAACAGCCGAAAGCGCATTCGTTTTGCAACCATTTTCGATAGTTTTCTGCACATACGTTTCGGATGAACACTTTAGTGGGAGAACTGATCTGAAAAACGTCCGAAAACGGATGAAACATCAGGTTTTTATACGGAATTGTTTCCATTTTCGGATATTTTGCTGGCTGGGTTATTTCAAATCAATTGAAATATACATACATACATATATATGAACACACATGCATACATATTAATTATATTTTCTTCCATTTTCTTGTGATTAAATATTTGTCTATTCTCAGAAAACTGCTCAATTCACACACGGCATGGATATTATGTTTAATGACCTTCAACGTAGCAGTTACAATTACTAATTTTCAATTATCCATTTTCTTGAAACAGTTGTAAATTCTTGCTGAACAGTTGTTACCTTAACGCACCAGTTCTCCCATTTTGGTCATAGGACTGTCTCCTTCTTACACATAAAATTTCAATTCAACTCAAGTGAAAGGAGAGGCTTCTTCCAAACTGCGAGAATATTTGAAAAAGTTAGAGCTATGGCTAGGTTCGTGGAGGATAAAGGTTAACGAGAGCAAGTGTGTTCAGACAACATTTACTCTGAAGAAAGAATCTTGCCCACCACTAAAAATTAACAGCAAGGCTATACCACAAAAAGATAGTGTCAAATACCTTGGGATAACACTAGATAGAATACTTACCTGGAAAAAGCATATAGAAAACAAAATTTCTCAAGCGAAACTAAAACAAGCAAGCCTTCAATGGGTTAAAGGACACAAATCTAAATTAAGCCACCAACAAGATGTTGATTTTTAATATGATGATTAAACCATATTGAGCATATGGACTTGGGCTTTGGGGCACAGCGTGCAAATCCATTTTGAAAAGACTTCAAAGACTGCGGTCGNAACATAGCCCCCATACCTTAAGGTAAGACGTATTCTACGTCAAAAATACTAATATTCACAAAGATCTTAATGTAAATACGTGCATGATGACATAAGAGGGCTAAGCACCAGTTACTCAGTACGGTTAAGGAACCACCCAACTCGGCTGGCAAGAGATCTTCTAATGAGCCATATAATATATGTGGATATCCGCAATATATCAATGCCGGCTCTGGAACTCGTCCTTTCAGACCGACCACCCAACCCCAGGGTCAGTGCGGCTGGGAAACCTGTCCTTTCTGACCAAACATAGCCTACTGGATTGTAATTACTTAAATATGCAAAACCGCGTATGAAGATAATGCAAAACCGCGTATGTGACGTTGCATAAATTATTTTCTAGAGAGTAAAAACACTTCTATTTCAAAATGGTTCTCTTTTTTATAAAGCAATCGCATTTCTGGCTAGTATATTTCAGGACGAATGGATAAGGATTGAGCCAAGAGCTTGTGTGAGTAAATCCAATTTTTGGCAGCAAACGTCAGTTACGCGGTTTTGCAGAATGACGATACGCGGTTTTGTACTTTAAACGACGATATACAGATCTCTTAACGGCGTGTCTTTAACAAGTGTCGTTCTACTGCATACAACCTAGAAACTGAAAAATACGATGGTTTTCCTTTAAGCTTAATATCCAGCTCTTAAGAAAAGCAAAAACTCCATATAAAATGACGTACAAGAAATGGCTAAGAAATTTTCTTGAGTCAAATTTCCTTAAGGCAGTACGCAGTTCTTCAGAAATTTAGTACGCTTTCTACTACGGTTTTCTTAAGTTTTTTGTGAAAAAAGAGCACAAGGCAACCCAGGTTTGCAACAGAAGTATATGCCCGTTCCATTATTTCTTGAGGAAAGAGTGAGGCAACAGGCTGTGAGGTATAAAAAATTTCAAAATTCCTTGGACACACACGCGAAATAATGGCAATTTTTTCTTGACCGTTTTCTTAAGAGCTGGATACTAAGCTTTAAAATGAAGACCAACAGAATATTTGTTCTGAAAATGATGTTCTACCAAAAGATCATCGGAATCCATTGACAGAGGTGGTTTGGATTCCTCGATCTCCCAGAATTTGTGCAGTGTATGATCTACATCCGAAACCGTAATATGCGAAGAGGTGGACGAAATTTCTGAATCTGTACGATCCACAAGCAGTTATATTTCCGAATCTGAAATTTGAGTTGGCTTACTTTAAATCTAGGGTGTGATACGATTTCCGGCTCAATTTAAAATTAATAACACAATTTTTAATTCAATTATATAGTAGCCGGAGTAATGAAGTAGTGTAACATGAAAAAATATAGTTTGGGAGAAACGAGTTATAAGTTTTTATAATACAACCGACCAAACTTAAACTTCATATGTGCGCTTCTTATTCAAAATATTTACATTTTAAGTACACCACACTCTCTATTGATTCCTTAGCTAATAATTCACAAAAAATATGTTTCCCATTTTTCTGAAAGCATCTGCTTATACACTATTTTATCTTTGAACATTTTTATATGAAATCATTGTACACTATTTTATTTATTTGCATACTCAGAAAAACGAATTGATGTATGTCGATATTACACTGTTTCATTATTCACATTTTGAAGCTGCCTGTGAAAGTAAGCAGCAATATAATGAAGTACTCTAGCGTTATTTTAATATTACAAGAATTTCTTTGGGATTCTGTTAATAATAGTCCAAGTGCACCATACACTTTTTGTAAACAATTGTAGTACCTAAACTGTCATTATAAAATTGCGTTTTTCGCGAATAAGTTCGTGATCCAAAAAGATGTTAAAGAGAACTAAAGATTGTCTATCCGATGGTATGATTATCGAATAACAGTGCATTTACACTGTTTCTTTATTCCAAAATGGTTTCAATGGGGGAAAATACATTCGGAGGTTTGACATTGTCTACCGAGGGCGACCGCTATTGGAAAAAGTTTTTCTTGAGGTATCGAGCTCTGGACCTACCTGGACCTACCGAGCGTTAATGCGCACCTTAAATCACTCGATCACGGCGTAGTAACTATAATAATACTTAAGGTACTAGCTCTAAGTATGCATGTGGAATATATGTATAAAACTTTGATTAAAACGCTGTCACAGTTTTAATTATTAAATTTGTTGCTTATCACATTAGAAAACATAAATTTTAATTTAATTAATTATCGCATATAAAAAATGTATAAAAGTTCACAACTTAGTGCTAATAAATCAATCCATCAATAAAAAATACACAAAGAAAACAAAAAAACCATTTCGTGGCTCAAATATCTGGACAAAAATAACTCATCAATTTCGCCGTCTCAGATAGATACATACACATGCGTTTACATACATATGCATTTAAAAAGCTGATTAGAGGACATTGGAGCATGAGGCTTAAAATCAGAGGCACTTAAATTTAAGTTCTACCCATCGCTTTCATCATCAGCAGCACCAACGCCACCGTCGGCAAGATCATCAAGTTCATCATTCACTGGAGTTAGCGATTAGATGCATTTATTCGATGGCCTCGATTATTTCATATTCCTCATCCAGTGAATGGTCGTAGTCGATGTTGTATTTGTTTTTGATTTTACTCTTGTAGTCTTTAAGTTCATCATTATCCACATTATTGGCATTGGTTGATGTACTTTTATTCTTGTTATGCTTGCCCTGCGAATTATTGCTGTTGCGGCTATTGCTGTTGCTGTGATTACTATTATTTCGGCTGTTTAAGTTGCGACCATTTGATGATACACCACTTTGGTTTGATATACCGTAGCTTATATTATTCTTATTCTCATTCCTTTTGCTATTGTTATTGCTCTTATATTGATAGTTGTTATTTTTATTGTTGCTATTATTATTGTTGCTGTCATTGTTACTATTTCCACTACTATTTTGAGAGTATTTGATGTTGCCTCTAAAACTAATTTTTGGTAAATTATGAGTGGTCAGCAATGAGTTTTGGTGTAACTGTTGCTGATATTGGGATTGTGGCTGTGGTTGAGATTGCTTATTAAGCCGTGTTTGTGTTCGCGCAAATTCTGATCCGGTTAACTCACTCAAGCCATTAATTTCGCGAGCATCATAATAGGCATCGTCCACATGAAATTTTTTGGGCGTCCTTTGTCTTTGTAGTTTTTGATGTTGTTGTCGTGAATACTGCAGCTGTTGCTGTCGTTGCCGTTGGGTTTGATAATTTTGATTTTGTTGGCTTAATAAGCTGGATTGATTTATATGATTGGCCTTATATCAGAGGTACTGCTGAGGATTCGGTTCGGTGGTTTGGTATAGCTCATCGTTGTTTTTGTACAATTGTTCAGCTACTGGACAGTTAACATTCGTCCACCAATCACAAACGCGTACTGCTTGGTTGAAAACGGTGCCATTGGGACATATAAAAGAGTACTGGTGGCCAGAGTGCAGACACCAATGCCAGATCTAAAAAAGAAAATATATTTTTTAAGGAAGATGAAAAAGGCAATTTTCTATTTATTATTTGCTTTCAACATTGTTTTTTTTTTTAATTTATGTTTATGAAAAAGTGTGTGAAATCTCTGATATATGTATCATGATACTAAAAAGAAGGTAGATTCAATAAACAACTTTTGATTAAAAAGGAGATTTTTGACAATTGCTCAATTGTAAAAAAAAAGTTTTTTGGTAGAGGGGATTTTATATCCTAAATTTGGGAGTATAAATAAAATAGTTGTATTAAAATTTACCTTTTAAAAATAATTAATATCTTTTCTTAAAAAACGTTTATATTTACATTAAATTCGATAACTACTTGCCAAAATCTTTATTTTTACATTAATTAAATTTTAGTGAACTCATTTTAAAATTTTTAGTGTCATTATGTCATCTGATTATTTCACAATTTCACAGGACTATTACAGTTTTCCATATCGGATACGTTTATTTCTGATATATTTCAGACACTGAAATTACAATTTCGATATTGTCTTTGTCCATGTCTTTCAAGTAACATGAAAACGGAATATACTTTGGGACCCATGGGTCTCATGACTTTCAGAGAAATGAGTATTATCTAATTCTAGTATATTTCGATAATATCGTTGTTTCTGTGGGTAAAAACAAATATATTTTACTGTTCAATATTGGACCCCCTCCAATCCAAACAAAATTGATGATGTATCTGTTAGTATGAAAACTAGATTCACAATTATTAACTTATTGAGCATTAGACCCAGGGTTCGGAAATTATCATTTATGATTATTCGTTTTCATTCATTTATGAGATTTATCGCGATCGATAATATTCCAAATCTATTTTTGCATTCTTTTATCGCGAGTGAAAAATGCAAACAAATTTATCATCTCTTACATTCGGGATGCGATCGAAAAAAAAATTTCCGCTGCTTTTCATTCGCGATCGAAAAAAGCAAAGAAATTTCCTCTCGGCCTCTCATAAATGAGAAAAACGATGCAAGTAATCCATTCGCGATCACTCACAACAGCTTATCGCGATAAACTCATCGCGAAAAATTTTCAATGAGGTTCTATGGGAGGTATTTTTCGCGTTTGTTTTGGGTATGCAAGAGAATGCTTTTTAGTTGGAAGGAATGTACGAATATACTCAAATATATGAATGAATATATGACACCTCTTTGAGGTAAAATTTTCGAGTGACGAAAGCTGAACTATGCATGATACAGAAAAGAAGGTAGTTTCATTTAATGACATTCGTTGTTGTTGTTAACCAATTGACTTTTAATAAAATTATGACATTTCATTAAATTCGAGCTACCTGATCACGAGCAGTAATATTTTCTTTAAGCAGAAGGTTTCATCAGTCCACTCAAAGATGTCGAATATGATGAACCTGAAAATTAATGCATAATCTCAAAAAGAGGGTTGACGAAACTAGGTTTCAGAACGGGTGAAGAAAGTGATCAAAATTATACTTATATATATAATATGAATGTTGCTAATTGCTTATCGGAGGGCGGTCTGCGCAAGACAAATTCAAGTTCTTTGCATACATTGGAAATTTTAAATTCGAAATTTGTTGAATTTAATGGTGATACGCTAACCACAAAGCCTAATTTTTTGCAAAATCTGATGAGAAATTTAAAAGTAAATTTTCACGAATTTCATGTGAACAAATATTCCCAAAATTATAAAGTAAAACAAAAATAATTTTTCCCACGTAAAACAAAAATAATTTTTCGGTTTACAACAATAAAATACACTACACAATAATAATTTTGAATCAGATAACTTGATAACCAGGCAAGTGTAAACAACCTCAGTATATTTTCTTGTGTTCTATTTATTAAACTAATGCAAGTTTTTAAAAGTGACAGTCGCTGATATTCTTAAAACGGAGCTCGTAAATCCATCTAGGTCTTATAGAGAGTATTAAGTGAACGACCGAAGCCCGCCGTCAATGAACTTATTGGGCCAAATCTTGGAAATGACTCGCGAGAACGTGATCAACACTCACCATCTATTTGTCGACTTCAAAGCCGCTTTCGACGGCACTAAAAGGAGTTGTTTATACGCCGCGTTGTCTAAATTTGATATGCACGCGAAATTAGTACAGCTTTGTAAAATGACGTTGAGCAATACCACCAGCTCTGTCAGAATTGGGAAAAAAATCTCCGAGCCGGTTGATCCAAACGGGGTTTTAGATCGTGTGATTTCTTTAATCTGATGTTGGAGAAGATTAGAAGGCCTGCGGAATTGAGCCACTCAGGAACAATTAACTACAAGAGTGAGTAAAACCCGCGAAGTTAATTTTTCTTTTCTAATTTGGGTAAGGAAGCGGAGCGAATGAGGATAAGGCAAAGTATCTCCTGCAATCAACCAAACAGTCAGCGCATTCGCGCCTTCGCTTGGCACCTACGTCACTGTTGATAGTTATAATTTCAAGAAAGTAGAGAATTTTGTTGACTTGGGAACCAGCATAAACACCGATGATAATGTCAGCATCGAAATCATATGGAGAATCACTGTTGCCAAAAAGTACTACTTTGGACTAAATAGGTAATTGAGAAGTAAAGTCCTCTTTCGTTGTAACGGGTGATTTTTTTGAGGTTAGGATTTTCATGCATTAGTATTTGACAGATCACGTGGGATTTCAGACATGGTGTCAAAGAGAAAGATGCTCAGTATGCTTTGACATTTCATCATGAATAGACTTACTAACGAGCAACGCTTGCAAATCATTGAATTTTATTACCAAAATCAGTGTTCGGTTCGCTTTACGTCCGATTTATGGTCTACATAATCGACCAAGTGAGCAAACAATTAATGCGATTGTGACCAAGTTTCGCACTCAGTTTACTTTATTGGACATTAAACCAACCACACGAATGCGTACAGTGCGTACAGAAGAGAATATTGCGTCTGTTTCTGAGAGTGTTGCTGAAGACCGTGAAATGTCGATTCGTCGCCGTTCGCAGCAATTGGGTTTGCGAAACACATTTCGAACCGAACACTGATTTTGGTAATAAAATTCAATGATTTGCAAGCGTTGCTCGTTAGTAAGTCTATTCATGATGAAATGTCAAAGCATACTGAGCATCTTTCTCTTTGACACCATGTCTGAAATCCCACGTGATCTGTCAAATACTAATGCATGAAAATCCTAACCTCAAAAAAATCACCCGTTACAAGAATCACACTCTATAAGTAACTCACGCACGGGCTGGCATATGGTGCAGAAGCATGGACAATGAGAACATCCGAAAGAAAGATTTGCGGAAGATTTAGGGGCCTTACGCTAAGCTAAGGCTAAGACGATCGAATGGACTTTGACGCTCCAGCTATGAAAGTATTCAACTTTAAACCCGCTGGTGGTAGCGGGAGGCCCCACAGTGATGGAACGACCAAATGGAGAAGGACTTGGACATGCTTTGTTCAACTCGGCCAAAATCGCTTATGCGCCATATAAGAAGAAGAAGAAGAAAAAGAACAAGAAGAAGAAGAAAGCTAGGCAAGCAAATGGACGGAATTCTCTTTTACGAGAAGTATTATTTTTAATGGCACGGGAGCATGAGGTAAATCTGGGAAAAAAAAATTTCGTTATATGAAAGATAAATTACGTTGAACAGCTCATTTTCTTTTTTAACTTTTTTAAATTTAGTTGTTGTGAGGAGCAAGATGGAAGTTTTACTCTTCACTGAGGAATTTTTGCGAACTCTGTCCCGAAACACACTACTCGAAAAATTAAGCGAGGTTTTAAAAATAGGAACTAGTTCGAAAGCGCCCTACCTTAGAAAACTTATCAAGAACGCCCTACTTCAGAATTTGATTTAAAAACGTCCTATCTCAGAATTTGGTTAAAGAACGTCCTATCTCAGCTGCCGATTCAAAAATGCCTTATCTTAGCACATTTTCAATGTAACTCTGAGATGGGGCTGCCGAGATAGGTCGATCCTCCACTCAGGTGGCGAAATATTTTTCCTTACTCCAATCATAAAAAAAAAACTTTGTTCAAATAATTGTCGTCCCAATGTACCAATCGTGTGACACTGCCTTAACAGTGGTGTAGGCTTCTTAAATATTTCAAACTCATTTTTACTGTGGTATCTACTCACAATCAGGAGATAGTCTTTGTGATACCACGAAAACTGAATGGAGACCATTATTTGGTCTGAAATTAGGAATGCTGCAACTTCGTCATCCTCTTAATAGGTGATACCGGAGGGATCAGTTAAGATTATTAATTTTACTGCGTGTATACCAATCGCACAATGGCATATCCGAAGTCTTTCAACAGCAACAGTTGAAGCTTTGCAACCATGGAGGGCTCCTTTGATTACCCTAGGCTAGAACGATCTTGCCATTGCATATGCACTAGTTTTTACCCAGCGCTCGCTGAGCTTACATGAAGCTCACAGTCCAAGAGTGAACCACAGGAGGGCAAAGCCATCCCCAGTGCTCCATAACCGGTGATAGCGTTTCAAGTGTGCCTTATTGGAAAATACTCTGAAACGGTTGATAGGGAGGTCAGACATTCTCTTACCAATCTCGAGCAAACCACCATAGCGTCCAGGACCCCCTATAGCCGCCTGGCTAAGCCCCGCCTAAGTCAGTTTGCTCATAAGTCATTGGCTCAACTAACGCCCATGGAACGAACGATTTCGGCGGAACGATATCCACACGGTAGATGGGTCAGAGAGACGCGGGTCTCGCGTGGTAGTAGATGCTCTGAACGATAAGAGGAGATTGGGCTTCGATCATAGAATTATAAGGTCGAGAGTGGTGGTAGATGGTAACCAACTCTTCCAGTGAATGCCGTTGATCACTTTGTCCGTACGCTGTCGAGTCCAGTGGTTGGTCGATGTAAGTTAGGACAGCGTGCATATTTTTCGGTTTTTTAACCGTCGGAATTTGTGTGCCATCGACGTAAATAACTAGTTGAAGATTTATCTCTTTCGTCCAGGTGGTTAGACTCTGTATAATGAAAAAGCGATAATGTTCAGGGAAGTAACCGTTTACTTTCGAGTAGAGGTCATTAATCCCATTCTCGGATGCTAGTATCGAATAGTTGATATTGAAGTTAAACAGTAGCGAGCATAGAACACCCCCTGTGGTACCCATTATTGGTTTTGAAGTTTGATCCGGAAAGGTTACAGACGAGTGTTGACCACTCGTATAATTCGCCGACCCCCGTTTGAGTCCCTGTGGAACATAGGAAGTCTCAATGTCATCTAAATAGTAGCGTGAAATGACAGGCGGTATCAAACGCCTTTTGCTGGTCCAACGCTACTAGGACGGTTCTCTCACAAGGGCGTTTTTATGAAAGTTTTAAATCTTTATGATCAAAAAAATCAAATCTCAAAATAGCGGTTATAATATGATCGCAAAAATGAAAATCAAAACTTGCGATACAAAAATAATCGAAAAAAACAAGTAAAGAAGTCTAAGTTCGGACGGAACCGAGCATTAAGTACCCAGCGCAATTATTAAATATAGTTTTTTCCGCTTTTCCGAAAACTACCGCTACATGGTAAGCAGGGGTGGTGTTACCCATATTTCAAACATTTTCGATTCCATCGCCGATTTTCCGAAATTCCTTAATAATACTACTTTGTTTCAAGGGATTTTTGTTAGTATCAATTTTGAGTAAATTAGCGCACTTAAATCTCGAAATATCGAAGTTTCAAGCATTTCTAAAATTTACCGTTATATGACAAGTAGGCGTAATTTTAGTCGCATTTCACCAGCACAATAATCATACCGAGTTTGGTACAAATTTATAAGACGGTTACCGAGTTACACATATGTGGTCATAAGTCAGCGATGCCAACGCGATTTTCCAAAATTATATTATAAACGTATTTTTTGCTAAAGAATTATTGCAAACATCAATTTTGAACAATTAGCTTTAGTATTTACTAACTTATCGATGATTTCGAATTTCTCTAAATTACCGTTATATGGGATGTGGGCTTGGTTATTGTCCGATTTTCAAAATTTTCAGCCATTTGGTATGTTGTATAAAGGCCAACCTGGTGGACCAGTTACCGAGATATATACATGTAATCATAAAAGGGCGTGGCTACGCCCATTTTCCAAAAATTTATAATATTCTTATTTTTCGTCTAAAAAATTATTGCAAATATCAATTTTGAAGGAATAATCTTCAGTAGTTATTAAAATAGCGCAGTTTTCGTATTTCTGGGAGGTAGGCGTGGTTATTGTCCGATTTTTCTCATTTTCAATACCATCCGTCCATCGCCCGAAAGAAGTACACGTACTAAGTTTCGCTATGATATCTCAATTTGTAATCGAGTTATCGTGTACACAGACGGACGGCCAGGCGGACGGACGGACAGACAGACAGTCACCGCTTAATCGATTTTTTTTCACTCTGATCATTTATGTGTACATTTGTCTATCGATTCGTTTTGCCTATTACAAACAACCGTTACATGGGCGTAGCCAAGTAGGGGCAGGGGGGGCTCGAGTTCCCTTATATATATATAAAATAGTACCCTGAAATGCCAGCTTAATAGGGTCGAGACCTATCCTAAAATAACGGTTAAATTTGATCGGCAAAATAGAAATCCAATTTCAACGATTAAACTATGATTTTTAGTATAAAGATCATAACCACTACGGTCCTTTAATTTTACGTGTGTGCGAGTATTTTATATTTTACGTATGTACCTGACAACGTGTCTCCGTATCAGCATAGTAGCCAGGAAGTCGGTTCCGGCATTTGAATGAAAGTCCTTTTGGCACCGATTCGTAGGCAGGATAATCTACGCCCGCAGTGTAGCCATCAACTTGCTGGAAGTAAAAATTAGAAAAAAAATTTTAGAGTAATGGCCTATTGTCAAGCTTAAGTTTAATATGCCATGTTACATTTCTTATAGTTTTTTGGACTTGTTGAGGCAAATTCTGGATTTTGTACGAATAGAAAATTTGAAATTTTTGTATAAACAATGATAGAAAAATTTCATGATTTTCGATTCGTACGAAAACAAGAATACGCCCCATTATTTATGTATTATTTGCATGCATGATCATATGCATGGGAGCATGTACATTGTATGGGTGTGTGTATGTTCATTAAGGGAGTTCTAGTTTAAATTAAAAATCAAAATCTATTACTTCAAGCCATTTTAGCCAAACCAAGAATAATATAAAAATTCGGTTTTGGAAAGCGAACGGGCAGCATAAAAACGAACTGGAAATTTTCCTAGAGCATTTTTCTTGTATCTGAAACCCACCTTACGAAATTTAATAACTTTCAAATTAATGGGTACAAATTCTATGATACTAAGCATCCACAAGGGAAAGCCCGAAGTGGAACAGCCATTCTCATTCATAACAGAACGAAGCACTATGAATTAGAATCAAATAGTAATGAGGTCATTCATAATATTGCAATACACATCGATGATCACTTGGGTGGCCTTAGTGTATCTGCTATATACCGCGGAAAACAATTTAATTACTTTTTCCCAAAGTTTGGCAGTAAGTTTATTGTAGCAGGAGATTACAATACCAAACATACTTCGGGGGGTCTAGATTGATTACACCACAGGTTATCAACTTATATAAAGTAATCCAGAACAGAGGATTTGACGTCTTGTCTACTGCCGCCCGATCTTAATGACTTTGGTGTAACAAATGATATTGCGCGCTAATACAGAAGCATTATTTGACCTTTCTTTATATCATTCTCCTGTCTCTCAATGTTTATTACTTATGAAGAACAACAAAAAAAAATCTTACAAATAAGCGCACAAACTGGGTAAAATACAAAAAGTATGTCAGTTCGCATATTGACCTGCAAATTTTTATAAATTAGACTATTATTATTATTTATAAATTATATGCATGCATGAGCATGTGCATTGCATGTATGTGTGCATATCGTATGTATTTATGACAAATAACGAAATATTGCGCAACATACTTACATACTACATAAGTACGTATGAAAGCATCCACTTCACTGAGTATTCAATTTTTTGCATAATTAAATTCAAAAACTATGCACATAATATGTAATACAATACATATGTATGTATGTATGAGCGCTCAGAACCCTTCTAATGGGTGGCTTTGTGGACGCAAATATGTAGTTTACATGACATGAGCGTGTCACTGAAACAATGGCATACGAATGTAGACATATGTATGTAAACAGCAATAATGGTAGACCATAGTCGCAAACAGTGGCATAAGCCCTGTTCGCGTATGCACTATCCAGTAAATCCAGTACTAATTTTACTGGTTTTTTACTGAATGTCGTTTTCGTACGCAAACACTTGCAAGAAACTAGCAAAGGTGGGGAAATTGAGAGAGCAAAAATGACAGCTGAACTTGCAAGCTTTACTGGATGAATTTTTAATAGCAACTAATTGCTAGTAAGAAAAAAACCTGATGGCATGATGCTTAATGTAATTCACATTACCAAAATAATTGTTTGTGGTGCTTTTAGAGCTGCAATTG